>NC_050585.1:44950468-45015468 GCF_013368585.1 Megalops cyprinoides | reverse complement strand
CTTATGAACCAACAAATTTTTACATTTGGAATAGACAGAGGTCTGTGCAGGTATGACAGGTTACGGCCTAGAGATGCAACAGTTAGCAAATTCGGCAGTTTAAAATTTAGTGAGCATGGATACAAATTCTGGAGAACAGATTAATCTAACTGGACATCAGATGTTCTCTGGTCCAAATCACGTAAAACATGTATGAAAAAGTGCTTTGTGGCGGTCCATTTAGTTAGTCCAATGCCTGGACTGCATAAGTACAAGCAGCCTACAACACAGGACCTGACACTATGATGTTCACATGTGTTTGTTCAATTCTGGCAGAATATCTTTGAAGTGCACATCTCAGGCAGCCTACTCTCAGCTTCCTGTGCACCCTCAACTGCGTATAACTATGACTCACTGGGAAGCCCATGCTTCCCATAAATTGGTATAAATAGCTAAATAAATTTCGTAATAGTGTTTTCTTTCCGCCTTTCAGTCAAACTCTCATGGCCTCAAAGCCGGATCACATCCTTCATTTTTCATTCTTCATTTCGGACACGGCAGACGGCGCCACAACTGGAGAATTCTTTGGGGGGGGGGGGGAGTGGGCGATGCTTGGTTTTCCAGAACAGGAAGGACAAACAGCACATGAAAGTTTGAGATGAGCTGCTCCAGGAGAAAGGCAAATGTTTTATAAGATCCAGGCAGATAACTCTTTTCTGCCAGGAACTAAAACGACAGCAATGCAACTTCTTCAAATGTTCAGCCTTCAGTCAGAGAAGCTGTCACTGTGCGCAAAAGCTTGGCAATTCCCTGAAACACTGTGGCAGCGTGCTGTTGAGCATACAGTCTGTGATGTGATGCTTCTCCTTGGGGGGAATCTTTGACTTTCTTCACGAAGGCTGAACTCATTCTCAGCTCCAAATAAATATTTGTTTGAAAGAACAGCATATTCATGGGAACCCATTCAAGCTGTTTTATCACTGATAGGTTCCCCATATTAAGGACCAAATGGATGGCACCTTGAAGGGTCACTCTTGGCTACTACCATTCAATGCCTTCATATTCCCCATGGAGAGAACCTGAAAACGTGTCACAATAAAAGAGTCAGTCACCATGTTCTAAACTCGTCACAAGAGCTAACTGATCCTGGGTCAGCCATTACCTGGAACAGCCATCATCCTGTCAGTACAGGAACTGTTTGGACAACTGAACACTGAGCAGGCAGCTCCTTCCCACTGACCTGAGGTTGGTTTGGATAATACCACTAGTCTGAGGGCAAGGCTGGCATTGTTTTAAGTGCTTCAGCAATTCTGAATGCACACTGTTTGCTGAAATGTTGGTTTTCCTGATTTTTATTCTTATTTAAAACGATGGTCTGAACTTTCTGGTACTGACTGCTGCTCGATATAAGAACATTTGAAAAGGAAACAAAGCACATTAGAAAGATTCACTTCATAGAACTCCAGAGCAGAAGGCCTCTCAATGAGAAATGCTCCTGCATTAAAGGCAGTTAAAGTTAGTGCATGGCTTTGAAGATCCCAGGCTTTGTAATTGTTAAGCCGCATGAGGTCACTCCATTTCTCCATCTCCATTATTTATACATTCATCTCAATAATTTCACTAATGGTAGTCCTACGTCTATCCGAAGCCTACGTACGTGGCCAGGGATACCAATATTACACAATTATACACAACGGCAACAATACAGTCTTTGTTAAAGCACTAGGATACCTAAGGATACCCGTTTACTGTGCTGTATCACATCTCACCTCAAGCCACTGCATCATCATTTTATAACTACTGAATTTTCACCTGGATCGAATAAATGATTTAGTTAGTTAGTTAGTTTAGTTAGTTCCCAACTAAATGGATTTAATTGCAAAAAAAATGCAAAAATTCCATTGTACAAACTCTGTGCATCTTGGCCAGCGGTGAAATGCAGACCGCTTTGTCGTTTGTAAGCTGATGTCATTGTGCGCTGCCGTCTGAGCACCAAACGCAGCGTGCGGCTGAAACTCGTCCGAAATGCACACCGGTAGCGCGCGCGCGGGTCAGGCGTAAATGCTGCGGTACGGCAGGGATCAGAGGGACGGGCCACGGCATTCAAAGGCCGCGCCGTGCTCTTTACTCTCACGCGGAGAGAAAACTCGCACCGAGGGGACCGAGGTGGAGAGACAGTGAAGTTTAGACTCCCAGCGGTTTATCAGCGCACACGCGCTGCATCACAAAGACCGCAGAGACACTCCCTATAGAAGAAAAACCCAGAGATAAGAGCCAGACACACACACAAAAAAAGGGAACGCTTTAAAATAGACACAAAAAGCTCTGTTGAACTTTCGAGGGTGCCGCGCTCCTGAAACCCGTTACCCTTGCGTTCATTCTGGCGGCTGCTGCAACTGGCTACTTCTCTACCACAAAAGCAATGAAGTGTAATTAATACTGACAGAAAAAAAACGGCTGGTCTCCGAATAGAAACCAGGAAATTCACTGTGAGGTGGCAAACCGGTCTGCAGATCCTAATTCTACACCATTCTTGACATCCACCTCTAAACAAACACAAAACACTGCAGGGCAGAAGCTGGCTTTGAAAATAATAGAACTGAGATGGCACAGCTGACACGGACTGAGCTGAGGACAAAGCAATCCTCTTTAAGTGAATTCCACTGGCCCGCAGATGCCAACAGAGCCAAACAAGCCGTTTTCAATCCCCGTACAGGCTGACAGCCATCCGGAACGGTCCTGGTTATCCAGACGATATGATGGCCAGCGTGTCAACCGATAAGCAGCGGTGATGGGCTAAGCTCAGGATCTGGATGGGGACGTAGTCATCAGACACTCACTATGCCTAAGCTGCTGTGGACGTAACAGGGTACAAGTTTCTGTGGATGAGCAAATTAACATAGCTATTGTTTAACATTCCACCCCATCTGATTTAGGAACATCTGCTCCTACTTACTGTACTGGGAAGTGGGGGGGGGGGGGTGACAGTGGTCAGGAGCTGGGTGTGAGAAAGGCCCTCCCGGCTCATTGGAAAACACGCTCCAAAATTATCCCCGCAGCAGACAGCTTTGATCAATGGAGGTCACTGTCTGGTTGGCTTAATGGCATTAGCTGAACAACAGAGCACGGTACCCGAGCTCCCTCGCATTAAACTTCGCGTGAACCGCGGCCGCCCCAAAAGGTTCCCGTCCCCATTCATTAAAACGTGTGCAGTGACCTTTAAACCCATTCCAAAATGGCTTTGCTTTCAAATAAAAAAAGGAAGTCGTGGGGGGCGGCGAGGATAAAGACACGGTGGAGGAGAAAAGGCCCTTTTCTTCGGGAGATTTCCCCTGCTTTTAAAACGTATGGGGGCCCGGCGCTGGAGAGATCTCGGGTCGGGGGGGGGCTGTAATGAATTGAGCTGGCAATCGAATGTGACAGGTGCGAAGGAGGCAAAGCGCCCGGCGAAAGCGCCCAGCCGCGCCTCCCGGGGTGAGCGGGGGCCGCCGGGGCCACCGCGCTTCCCCGTCACGTCAGACACAGCAGGCAGAGACCGCCAAACACCCCCCCACCCTCGCACCCGCGTCACGCTGACACACACTCCACAAGCAGGGTCAAGCACAAGGAATTTTACAGTAAACAGGTTGCCCAGGGCAACCGATGACTCTTCAGATTCAGAGTGAGTGGATTATCTGCCCGGATCAGGCAACCCTGTTCATTGAAGATATCCGTACAGCTTTATCATCAGGACAGAGTTTCAAAAAATGTGTTTTGTTTATCATCAACAGCCAATTAAGAGGCATGTATCTGGGGGCAGCAGCATGTTTCTGAGCCAAACAAACAGAGGTCTTCAGACTAGCAGTCACATACTGCAGCAAGAATGCAAGACTAAGGCAGGTATATGCAGAGTTGATTGCAGGTATGAACAGTTACATGGTGAATACTTCAACAGCCAATTTAGAGGCATGTATTAGGGGGAGCAGCATGTTTCTGAGCCCAACAAGCAGTGGTTATTCAGACTAGCAGGTACATATTACAGGTAGCATGCAAGACCATGGTGGGAGTTGACTGCAGGTATGAATGTAGTTACGTGGCAAATCCTTGGCAAGTATTTTCCAACATAACACCAAGCAAGAACAGTGAGTGAGGAGGGAAAAGCTACTTCCAGGAAAGCAGCTTGCTTTTCACTTAGGACAACCTAAAATACATTTAATCAGGTGTCCAGCACAGGAACAAGGGAAATTAAGTTAGTGTAGTGCCCAGCAACAGGTGATGCAATCACCTGCACGTGTTCAATGTGTTGCAACTGCTTACGCACAGTCGTACACATAAGCAGTTGAGCAAAAAGTGATCGTCGGAGCATGTTTACACATGCCGTCCACCCGCAGGCAGGGCTCTTTTCTGGCAGTTTTGGCTTCCTCAGCCCTCAGCCAGTCGTCAGCGACGGGGTATATCAAACGCCAGCTCTCCATGATTGCTGCCGCGTATCCGGCGTTGTGCAAGCGGCCCACTGCTGGCACGGTTCCCGAGAGCTCTAAGACCCGGGATTGTGACAGCCAGGATGTGAGAGTGGATGACGCTCCACACTGGCACAATCCCGCCGTGACCTCTGCCCTACTGAGGGCGGAGTCGGCCCGGCCCCCGCTCCCGGCGACAGCAACTCTCAGACGGCACGGCGGCAGAGATTCTAGAGCCGAGAAGTCAGCTCAGGCCTATGCCTGCAAATACACGCGGGCCTCTTTCAAGTCACCGTGCCCAGCTCAGTCACCATAGCGGTCCGCACCTTTGTGCCTGTGCAAATCCAAAAACTGTGAAACTGGTGTCTAATATTACCTGTTAACTTAACAGGGGCCTGATGAGATTTTTTTTTTAGTTTTAATGTGCGCACATGCGTGTGCATATGCTGCTTACACTGCTAAGACATAGCAGATCTGTCAATCTCTGCGGAAAAATGTGACAATTCTTCCTTTCTTTTGCATTTTTGCTTTCTCGGCATATTGAATCTGGTAAACAGGAAATGCCCTCTTATCACTGTGAAATGCTATCCGTGTGCACTAAACAATGTATCCTCTCGGGCTGTGCAGTTCTGAATGGGGTTTGGTTAATCACTTCATTTCAAGGGTAAAAGAGAGAGAAAGTTTGAGCGGAGCGGCTTCCTGGGAAGGCAGGGGCTGCTGCCAGTGAGGCCGATGTGTCCGCAGACCGCATGAATATTCATGAGAGGCCTGACAGCGGCCTGTCAGGGCCCGCCTCTCCCCGCCGTGCCTGACATACTAACCGGGCCTGCCATGACGGAGTGCCGCACAGGCCGTGTCGTGGGGCTCCATGTTTACTGCCCGGCCGTGCGAGACGCCGGCAAAACGGGAAACGCTATTCCCCCCAACCTGCTGCTCAGTCTGGCCACAGAAAAGGGCTCCACCAGCGGACAGCATGCCATACTGGTAGACACTGGGAGGCTAAACGCTCATTTAAACACGCCCCTGTCCATGGCGGCCTCCCCCCCCAATCCCTCCAACCCCCCCTCCCATGCTTGCAGATGCTTCCTGTGGCCCTCCCCCGGCCGCTCCTCCCGGGTCTGGGGAACACTTTATCTGGGGCGCCCGGGAGGGCCCCAAGGACCCCTCCGCTTTTTTTTTCCTCCCCCCGTGCTTTCGCCGGACTTGTTATTCTCCACTTGGCACGTTCCGATGGGGCCTCCAGATGGCTCGGAAACGAAAAACGGGGCACCTGACAGCTTGATATACCATTCCTGGCAGAAACTGAGCGCACCGCACCTCCCGGCCCCCCCTCCGCGAGAGCCACGCCCCTCCTCTCTGCCGGCTACCAGGTTTATTGGTTTACGGGGGGGGGGGGGGGGGGGCGTTAATGCCCAGCCGGCAACAGGATCTACGCTCAGAATCAAAATGGATAAACAGGGCCATGGCAGGAAAGCCAGACGCGAAGATCCAAACTCAATCTGCCAGGAAGGGCACAGGCCAACGGCATATTGTATTTATAAATGCCCTTGAAAATTATCCAGGAGGGCTTTCTATGTATACCCAGTGGTGGAAAAATCAATAGGCAGCACTAAGATAATGGAAACAGCTGGAATAGTGAACTCGGCTGAAATATTATCACTCAGGGCTGGGATGGGGAGCGCGTAAACGCCGTGCGTATCATGGCATTAAAACTACCCTTTCCAGACCCATAAGGAGAAGGAGAAACGGGATCCTGTGAAAGACCTGCGGCTGTCAACAGCAATTACAGTGGCACCACTCAAAACTGGGAGGGCTTAAGGTATTCAGAAATCGCCTATATTGAACGTGTATGGGGAATACAAACAGAGTGTCATGTTCCATATTTTTTCCTGAACACCAGGACATTTGGGAAGTGATACAGCATGAAGTGATACCTGCTTTATACCATAGCCTGGATTTCTGTGCTAGCATGTAAAGTGGGTATCACCTCATACACTTTCACTTCCCAAATGCCCTTTGCTTTCTTACTTCAGGTTGCCTCTCAGCCACCAATAAACAAATCCCACATCCCCTGCAAATCACACTGTTTATGAACCTGAATTTTAACCAAAGACCAAATTCATTCCCTACAAGTCCATACTCGCATGAATCCCATTCCAATTCATTCAAGCTAGAGTGATATTTCAAAACACAAAACCGGACGACCGCCTCTTTTAGTAACATTCAATTTAGAAAAGAAATGAAAGTGTGTGTGTGTCCTTTTAGGTGCCAGTATGAATGTTTAAAAGTTTAAGCACCTTACATATGTATAACCTAACAGCTGCACAAATTTCAGGAGATTTTCTGTACCTCTGGGGCTAAATCAAGTACTATACATTTTAAAGCCTTTAATTGCACTACATTCTGAACGTGGCATCTGCGATGCCAACAACTCTACAGAAAAATAAAAATAACGTGATGCATAATTCAGATTTTGCTTTTAACATCTCAATATTATCCAAACAGCGAGCTGAGAGCTTTCAGACCCCGTGTCCGGGGAGGTGTAGAGTATCAGCTGGACAGGAAGCAGAGGCGATAACGATCAATACTCTGTGCATTAGGCCATCACACATTTCCCCCTCTTCAACTATCAGTCTTTTTCTACAGGAGTGTTTTTTTTTTTTTCCTGCAGCGGGCAGCAGTGCCGAGGCATTTAGCTTCACAACAAGCGTGCAACAGCAGCGTGCCGAGGCGAGAAGAGGGAGCATCCATCAGGCCTAACCCCATCACCTACATTTCACACACAGCGGAGTGAGAGTCCACATCCACCGCAGCACAAGCGCGTTCACCGCAGACAGCAGGCATGGCGCAATTTGTGCCGCTGTGATGTTCTAGGGAGCAGAAATGCAACCATAAAGCTATATGCATTTTTCTTTAGAAGATATATGCAAAGTGTTTGGGGGGGGGCACAGCTGAGAGACTGGCTGTTGGGTCGGGGTGTTGACCACATGCAGCCATTTGTGAACACTCTGATGTGACTATTAGATGCTGTTGGCGAACACCTTGCAAGCATATCTAAGCAAATGTCATCTCTGCAGCAGTGAGAACAGATAATCATGAAGAACTGGTCAGTTTCAACCTCTTCATCATCATCAAAATAAAAAAAAGAATGATCTCAGCCTCTGTAAGAGTGACTCACTTGGGCTGGGTTTTGACAACCAATCAGCAGGGTTGCTGGATTCATGTTCCTCATTGCGGCTACGGTCCTTAGGACTGACTAACGATTTACCCTTTTTTGATCCCAGTGTTTATACATCACACCCAGTTTGGCAGTCACTGAAATTAAAAATAAATTAAGACTGTGCAGGAATCAATAAAGGATAACATCTGCAAAGACTGCTCACTCAAAGTGTTTTGCTGCATTTTGCACAGACACTTGGAAATGCCTGTATCTGAAATGAGTTTGCTGCATTATTACTGAAGCACGTTTTACCTTAACGTGCTTCAATACCACACACCAAGTTACTCTGAACTGACCAGACAAGGCCATCGGAGCCGACAGACGGACCCCGCCCTCTCCCGTGTGCAGCTTCTGCAATGACAGCTGGGTGACGTGCCACCTCGGGGTCTTTAGCGGCAGACATCTCTGCTCCTCACTGCTGCAGGGGACGCGGCGCGGACACCTCCCGCGCCACCTGCATACTTATTCAAAGGACCGACAAGGTGCTCATTATGCCACAGTTCTGCAATGCCATCGATTGCTGAGGCTGCAAGATTAAGCACTTTGCACCTGAGGGAGGAAAAGGGATAAAAAAAAAAAAAAAAAGTTGGCTAAATATTTTTCTCCCGTGCTCTCGGCAAAAGGAAAACACCTTCGTCGGCCACCGTGCGAAACGTCGAAAACTCGACACGGCACAGCAAACGCTATCAATGCTGGCATTTCCCTCAGACGAGAGAGAGAAAACACAGGAAGATGAATGCTAATGGCTATCAGAAAGCCATTAATAACACCGCCAGGAAGTTCACGAGATTGCCAAGTTAGGATATGGCTGACCACCAGAAAAATACAGGGAGATGGAAGGCTGCACTACAGAGCACAAAGTAACAGCACGCTACTGACTTCATACTGCTGCCTGAATAATGTATGACTGAATTCCACAGATTCAGACACATACAAGCAAATGCAAAGCTATGAGCCTGCACTTCCACACAAGAGTAGAGAGGGGGAAACACAGCCTGGTCCTGTTCACATTCAGCTGTCTCCAGTTTTTCAGTTGCTTAAATGCTTGCCAACACCCCAGCCTGGAATCTGTCAACACAATTTAAAAGTACAAGACCGAACATTCAATTACTGACCGTGAGATTACGATATCTATATTTATTGGATCAGTTTTTGAAAGGCCTACTTGCTAATTACCAAAACGCGAAGGCTAATTGAGAGGTTTGTTATTTCTCATCAATATTCATGAAGGAGAGCCTGAGAACTTTGCATGAAATAGCAGTTTGGGCATTGATATTGGGAGCTTTCCTGACTGAAAGTGTGAGTGAGGGCCGATCTTTCTGCAGAGAGGCTTTGTAAACACAGTGAGTCCTGCAGTTCTGCACGCTGTTGGGGGCGAGTGGGGTTCGATTTGAATATTCCTAGAAGTCAGTGGACATTAAAATACAAAATTCATCTAAATGCACATCTTGCCACAAATCTCTTAAACTGTAAATGATAACAAGTAAATGGGATTTGGGGGACAGTAATAGAGGGAATATGAACGGAAAGGCCAAATGTATTTCAGAAACCAAGTTAGGTTGCCTCTCCTTTCCCTGAAGCCGCACACACCAATTTCAGCCCGAAACCTCCTCAGTTTCGCTAAAAAGCACATTTCTGTGACCTTATTACTATTTCAGTCCATACATTCTGTCTGTGCTCCACCTAATGCATTTTAGTGGGTATCTCATTAACCTTTCGGGGCTTGTTCATTAAGAGCGCCACATAACAAGTCTAGTTATCCGTACGTCATACAGGGACTTATGAACAATCCGCTAACTGTGAGCTTTTTCAATTATCTTATGGTAATGAACTAATAATGTCACGTGGGCTCACATCCACTCGCAGCATATGACGAGAAGATAAGAAATAAGTAACCCTGTTGTTTACAAGCGATCAGATAGCAGAGGCTGCACCGATTCATAATGATAATAATAGGGGAAATCCGCGTCAGCAAGATAACCGCGCTGCTCTTCACGTCTTCGTCTTCATCACACGCTGGCGGTGTGAAACAAGAAATGCCTTGACGTAATCACGACTGTCGAGGATTATTTCGGCATCAGTGACGTCCGATAGCAGGACAGCACATCTCCGATCTCCATTAATGCCATTATACAAAGTCGCCATGAAAACGTGCTCTGCAATTCCTGCATGAAGTTGAACGGCCATAAAGATTTTAGTTTGCAGTCTGGGCCTGTATGCAATTAATCACTGTGCAGTTCTTCCCCTTTCGAAGAGCACAACAAGGGTTAACTGCTTACTTGTCACTAAAAAAAGTTACATGGAACACAGTTAGTCACCTCTGAGATCTATTTTCTCCAGGCACTGTACTCTGAAACACTAATAAATTTCAATTTTCATTCAATGAACACTTTAACACAACTTCCAGAAGGTGTAAGTCGTTTTTTCTCTCTCTCTCTCTCTCTCTCTCTATTTTTGCAGCATGTTATCACCAAGGAGCTCATTAAGCTGTTGCACCTTTCATAATTAAGACAAACATCTTACGAAGATCGTGACAAAGACATCAGTTCCCAGGGTGGCGTAACAGTTTTGCGAGTGCCGAGCGGAGTGCCATCGGCAGCGTTTTAACGTGTGGAAAGCGTGTGACAGGCTTCCCCGCAGTGGGAGCCCCATGTGACACTTCTGCCACCTGTACTGCCATCGCTGGCAGGGGCCACAGCCATGGGGGGTGGGGGGTGGGGGGGAGAGGGGAAGCTGGGTGTCACTTGCTCACTGTTTATAGATTTGTACATCACATTTATACATTACCGGCATTTAGCAGACGCTCTTAGCCACAGTGAATTACATCAGTGACAGTGTATTTATTTATTTTACAAAATTATCCATTTATTCAGCTGGGTACAGTTGGGTACAAGGGTACCGCAACAGTGCCCCAGTGGGGAATTGAACCGGCAACCTTTTGGTGCTCTTTAACCACTATGCTACACTGCCGCCTCCGCACTCATTTCCACTTGACTCCGAACTTCAGCCTTGTTTGTGTTCGCATCCCTCCACAGAAATCAGCAGGGGCGTAGGGGCCAGAATGGGCTCACAGGACGGGCGTGGAGGGGGGGTGGGGGCGTGCCACCCGTCTGGCGTCCACCGCGGGGCCAATCGCAGGACCGGGACTCGCAGGGGGGAGCTGGGCTGGGAAAGTGCTGGAAACACGCAGGCCGAGGTGCAGACAGGGACAGAGCTCCGCCGCGGGAATCTGACGCGCCGCTTCCCCCGGGTCGCGTCCAAACGCCCCCGGCGCAATCAATCAAGCCAGGGAGTGACAGCGCCACCGGGCCCGGGCCGTCACGGATGCCGCCGCTCATACATATTCAAAAGTGCTGTGGGGGGGGGGGTGCGTGCCCCTCCACCCCCTTAACACACGCAACATTCAGTGTTTAAGTGCATCAACAACTTTGCAAGAGGGGCTCATGTGCAAACAAACTGCGACAACATTCATATGACAAACACACGTTTCATCACAGCAGGAGAGCAGAAACCTTGCAATTCAAAATAAGCTTTGCATAAGAGTGGAACCTTGATCAAAAAAAGATGGCCACTTCACATTTCTAAACCCTGGCTTTGTTGTGTTTCAATGAAAGACAGTTTTTGTGCATTTCTGACTGCTTACACAAGGCAGGCTGAAGTGGAAAGCCTCTAAACAGAAAGCACTGTGCAGTGACGGAGATGCATCACTCAAGGCCAAAGCCATGCACATGCAGAACAGCCCACAGCATCCAAACAGAGGAGAACTGGACAGAGAAGGGATTACAACATCACTTACTTTGGAGGACCACGGCTGCAAGCAGTTGGCATAGCAACGGACGAGGAAAGCCATTTCCCAGGCGGCGAGGGAAAGTTTCCCTTTCCAAGTAGAAAAATAAATACGCTGACAGCAATCAGATGGAGTTCCTTTCACCCGAAGGCGCAGGAGTCACCTCCAGAAACTTGTCGGAAAGTCAACAGATCTAATCCGAGAGAGGCGAGCGACTGTTCTCAGAGCAGCTGCTGATCACAGGGGGATGCACAGCCCGGAGAGGTGGCCGTTTGCTTTCTCCCAGCGAAGACGAGGATCGAAGAGCTGCGCGTGCGATGCCCCGAACGTGGACCCGGCAAAAAGAGCGCTTCCTCTCACGGCGTCGCGGACTTCAAGGAAAATCCCGGGGAAAATTCACAACGGTGCATGATCGCACCTCCTCGGTCCGGGAAGGTTTTTTTTTTTTTAATTCGGCAAAACTTGTCGAAGTTCGGACGCAGTGTAGACTCGGGTACCCGCGGGCGGTCAGCGCCCCCCCCGGATGCAGCGGTAGCCCCCCACGCGGAGAAACGGTCTGCCTGGTTGGCGGTGCCGCCGAACGCCGAGCACGTCCCCCACAGAGTCCAACCCCCCGCTTCCCCCCCCGAAAGAGCCCGACTCCGGGGGCCACGCCGTGGCCTGGCGGCGGGAACGGCGACCGGGGGCGTCCGTCCGTTGGTCAGTCAGTTGGTCGGTCGGTCAGTCAGTGAGTCGGTCAGTGAGTAGCCTTTGGTCCTTCGCTTGTGCGAGGCAGCCTGCAGCTCTCACCGCGCACACCGCGACTGTATCTCTCTCTCTCTGTCTCTCTCTCTGTCTCTCTCTCTCTCTCTCTCTCTCTCTCTCTCTCTCTCTCTCTACACCAGCACGCGCACACGCCTGTTCATCTCCGGGGCCAGACTGCCTGCTCCTGTCCCCGACTCCGAGTGCACATCCCTGGCTAGAGCCGCGGCAGCCTTCCTCCCCCCCCCTCCCTCCCCAGGAGAACCTCCCTTCGATTGGACGCTCCTCCGCAAGATGGAACGGCTAATAAGGAGAGGAGTGGGAGGAGAATAGAGCAGAAAGAATGACATCACCTGTGCAGGAAGCGGGAGCGAGCGCCGGGGAAACTGCATTAGACCGATTGGCTGTCTGGCAGCAGCAGCAGTGGAGGGGAGACAGGGAATCTTTATTGATCAGGCAACACATAAACCTCAGTGTATTCGCTTACACACAAAAAAAAAAAACAGCATAAATAATAAAGGCAAACCATAAATCACGGGCGCGCACACAGAAACAGAAGGCGCTCCTGCTTTCAAATCTAATACATGGATGTATGCAAATGTATTCACTTTCACAAAGCCCAGATCGTTTGGAGCCAGGCAGGATTTGTAACAGAAAACGACTTTAACATACAGCGCGTGATTGTGCCTCAGGAGTCCAGAGACAGACGCTTACAAATGATGAGCATAACAGTTTGACTCATCTGTAGCAAAACTGAAAGGGGAGGGGAAAAAAAAAAAATTCTCATTTGCTGATTTAATGCAGGCTGAAAAAAACTGAGTATTGAATAAAGCTTATTCCCAAAGCAATCCCTGCAGAGTATAGCATGCATCCTATGTGCAAAATGCATGTGCGTAACACTGCTGTTTTTTATGTCTTTTTCTCCAGTGAAATGATGTAAGGCACAGCAGAAACCCAAGCTCATAAATTGCCTCGCGTTGCAACTCACAAACTGGGACCTTTTCAATCGCTTGCAGAATACATCTGTTACAGTCAGTCAGAATATATGAATGTCTTATTCCTCTAACCAGCCCCTGCACCAGTGCAATAATGGGAACTGAATTCTATTTCCTCCTCAGTTCGCCCTCAAGTAAGGATGACATCATCCCTTTTATCGGCGACCAATGGGAGGCGAGCACATGGAGCTCTCCTGAGAGTGTTATCCGTAAGAAAGTATGCGCAGCAAGTCTGTGAAACAAGGCGCAGGGAGGAAAATGCCCCCTATTCTTTAAGCCGCTTTCACTGAGAGATGTCATGGGGGGGACCCCCGACCCCCGGCCCCCTCCCCCCCTCCCCGGCCGTAATGAAATTAATTTTCATTTGCCGGCTTGGCGGGGGCTTTGCGCGGCACTAATGTCTGTCAGTCAGAGCCTGCCCGCAGAGCGGTAGCCTCTGTGCGATGCTGTGGACTCCTCTCATCTTTTATTTAAGGCGCAGTCAACTGGGCAGAAGCCGCACCGGCGGCCCAGCCCCTGCCACCATGGTGGGCGGGGGTTCATCCTTGCCCCCCCATACACCCCCTCCCCCCAAGTGTTCACTCCCCCCCGAGTCACTCTGTCCCCCACCCCCCAAGTCACCCTCATCCACCCCAGCCACCCCCCCCCAACAGTATTCACCCTCAGCCAACACCCCCTCCGATTTCACCCTGCCACCCCCCCCCCCCCCACACACCCCACGTCACCCCCGTCGCCCCGTGCTTTCTGCCTGTTCCTGCCAAGCAACAGAGCGTTGGTTTTTTTTTCAGGCGCGGGGGCACCTGCAGAGGGTTACAGGAGGCTGCAGAGAGCCGGATGCACATCCTCTCTGCCTGCTGCTGCGCGGTGTTCTTTTCTCTTTCACACCATGCGCCGCTGCGTCGGTCACCGCAGAGCCGACGAGCCGCAGAGCGCAATGCCAGCCGCTTTCTGAGCCCGGCCACCGCCGCCGCGGGAAACCGGGACGCCCGTCCGCCGCTCGGGCTCCGAGGCCGGGCGAACTGCTCCGGCAGACGCGGCTCATTCGCAGACGGCGGCTTTGATCAAACAAAGTTTCGCCTGCCGTGGGGCCTCGGTTCTGGCAATCAGATTACACTCTGAAACGGCCGCTGACTGCGAGACAGAGAGAGAGAGAGATATCTCGGGTCGGTTGGTGTTGGACCGTTGAGAGTTACTCCAGTCTGAGCAGGTGGGAGGGGAGGTGCGGGAGGCTCTTTAGGGGCTTTTTTTTGTCCCAGAGGAGCTGAGAGGAGAGTGACGCAGGCGAGACGAGCCTCTGTGGCTCCCTACGCCACGCCTCAGTGAGCACCGAACAATGCCACATGTGAGAGACAGGCTCTGTGTAGAGTCTGTGCGTGTGTGTGTGTGCGCGTGTGTGGTTGTGTGTGTGTGTACGCGTGTGTGTGTGTCTTGCACTGGCTCCCTCTGCTCCTCAGCTTCACACCGCTAATTAACCCCCCCGACCACCACCTCTCAATCCCCAGCCTCCAACAGCGTAAACTGCAAGCGTGTGCGTGCGTGCGTGTGTGCGCGCGCGCGCGCGCGCGTGTGTGTGTGTGTTTCTGCTCGGCTTCCAGTCGACAGCGGGGCTCCTCACCGCATTTCGTCTGAGAAAGCAACAGGCAGCAGCACATGCAAAAAAGTGCGCTAGAACTGCACCAAAACAAACTCAGGGAAACAAGGCGAAATTAGCAGCCCAAAGGCATCCGATTAAGGCTCTGCCACCCTGCGCCCAACTGCTACACCACTTCCTGCCCCTGCTGTTCCCACTGTAACACATACTGTATAAAAGGCTTCTGCAGAGCACTTTGTAGTATCGCTGTACTATTGTGTCTGAGGTTCAGGTTGGGCTTGTGCCTGTTATTCCTACAGGCACAGGAATTCCTGCCTTATTCACGAGGCCTCTCCACCCAGTTCCTGGGGGGTGGGGGGTATGGTGAGAGGGGCCAGGGTAACCCCCCCACCCCCCGGAGGAGTCTGGCCGTTTTCGGAGTGGGGCAGCAGGCTGCTGGACCAGCTCCCCTTGCCTGGGCAAAGCGCTCCCAGAAGCCCCATGAAAAGCTGCCTGATTACAACATCAGAGAGATCCATAGCGCTAAGTGGGATGAAAATATGAGCCATCCCCAGAGAGGGGAGGGAGGGGGGGGCAGCAAGGTTGTCATCTCAGCTACGATGATGTAATCCCCTAAAATTAGCAACAGTAGCAGCAGCAGCAGCAGCAGAGCCAGCAGAGGAGGGCCAGTGTTTGGGCAGTATGTTTCAGGTTGCAGTAGATTCAGGGCTCTGGTATTATGCCAGTATGTTTCAGGTTGCTGTAGATTCAGGGCAGTATGTTTCAGGTTGCAGTAGATTCAGGGCTCTGGTATTATGCCAGTATGTTTCAGGTTGCAGTAGATTCAGGGCAGTATGTTTCAGGTTGCAGTAGATTCAGGGCTCTGGTATTATGCCAGTATGTTTCAGGTTGCAGTAGATTCAGGGCAGTATGTTTCAGGTTGCAGTAGATTCAGGGCAGTATGTTTCAGGTTGCAGTAGATTCAGGGCTCTGGTATTAGGGCAGTATGTTTCAGGGTGCAGTAGATTCAGGGCTCTGGTATTAGGGCAGTATGTTTCAGGTTGCAGTAGATTCAGGGCTCTGGTATTAGGGCAGTATGTTTAAGGTTGCAGTAGATTCAGGCTTCAGTAGATTCAGGGCTCTGGTATTATGCTAGTATGTTTAAGGTTGCAGTAGATTCAGGTTGCAGTAGATTCAGGGCTCCAGTATTATGCCAGTATGTTTAAGGTAGCAGTGGATTCAGGGCTCTGGTATTAGGGCAGTATGTTTAAGGTTGCAGTAGATTCAGCGCTCTGGTATTAGGGCAGTATGTTTAAGGTTGCAGTAGATTCAGCGCTCTGGTATTAGGGCAGTATGTTTAAGGTTGCAGTAGATTCAGGCTTCAGTAGATTCAGGGCTCTGGTATTAGGGCAGTATGTTTAAGGTTGCAGTAGATTCAGGCTTCAGTAGATTCAGGGCTCTGGTATTAGGGCAGTATGTTTAAGGTTGCAGTAGATTCAGCGCTCTGGTATTAGGGCAGTATGTTTAAGGTTGCAGTAGATTCAGGGCTCTGGTATTATGCCAGTATGTTTAAGGTTGCAGTAGATTCAGGGCTCTGGTATTAGGGCAGTATTTTTCAGGCTGCAGTAGATCCAGTGCCCTCTCATCTTCCCCGCCTGTGTGGGGCCCAGTGCTTCCCACAAACAAAGCAGCCCTTTGCGTGTTTACACTCTCTGGCTGTTGTGTTTCCGGTAGTGACCTCGCGTGAGGACCCTGTGTTACCGCGCAGGTGGTGAGGGGTCATGTGTACCACAGTACAGTCGGGTCACTGAGCCCAGAGACACCGCGACGCTCGGAATAGCCCCGCGCTCAGGCTGCTCGTAAATCACTCCGGACCGGAGTGCGGCAGTGGCAGCGGCGGCCGAGGTAACCCTCCAGAGGCCCGCCCTATTAGCCAGCTTACACTCAACCCCCCCCACTCTCTCTCTCACAGGGGGACCCTTTAGCGTGACAGCGGTGCAAATTAAACGCCGTAAAGTCGGGGTTAACTCCGTGTGGGGCCAGCCGGTGCAAATTGCATGCGACGTGTTGTCTGCACGCGGTTCGGAGGAAGAGCACGATTAGATCACACCATCAGATTGCCTTCGCGCGCGGAGAGGGGGCTTTGCATGCTAGCCCTACCGCACGGAGCGGAGCATTACATTAAAGCATGAAGCTGAGGACGTGAAGCTGAGAGGAGGGAAATGAATGAGCGCCTGCAGAACTGCGCCGTGACACGACGTGAAGCCCCCCGCCATCCCATGCGGGAACGTTTAAGGACGAGCGTTGCCGTCAGGCCCTGCAGCAGGTCTCTCTCTCTCTCTCTGGCCCTGTAAGCACCATGACACTAACCGTACTGGTGGCAGGAAAGAGATGATGAGCACAGAGCAGACGTCTTGCAGACTGACAGGAAGTGCAATACCGCAGACTGCTGACTGGCAGCCATGTCCGCCACGTCCTGTCCCCTAACGCAGGTGCTGGCTTCAGAGCACGCTCACACCCAGCACGTTCATCAGCACGAGAGCCGCTCACTGGTTACAGCTCGCCGGGCGCAAACACGTCAGCACAGCTCTCTGGGGATCCATGACTCTCTCCTCTCAGCCCTACTTAAAGGGTTAATCATTACCTCTTTGAGTGAAGTGGAATTCCCCAATGCTTTGAAAAACTGAGCAAAATAAGTCTCATTGGTTCTTTGTCTTTGTCAACCGTACCATTAGTAACAATACTAGCTTTAAACCCTTATGCTTTGCTTTTAATTAGTGTACCAGTCAAATGTTTGGACACACCTGACTAAGATAACGGGAAGCACGCATTCAAAGATATTCTGATCTAAAGACTTATGCTTAAATGCTTGAAATTTGTTTCTTAGACAAATATAAATAGTGAAGTTGATGCCTATGTATGAATTTGTTTCCAATACAATTTTTAATTTAAAAAAATATTTTTCAGCTGTTTTGAAGAATCTAAAATATAAGATTAATATATAAGAGTTTTGGTTTGTTTATAACACTTTGGTCGCTGCATAACTCCATTTGTGTCATTTCATAGTTTTGATGTCTTCACTATTATTCTAAAATTTGGAAAATAGTAAAAAATAAAGGAGTAAAAGTCTTCAGACTTTGACTGGTACTGTACATCTGTCAGTAACTGCTCCTTCTGCTTCTGCAACTGCAACGGCGGGTACTATGTGCATGTAATCACAATTCAACAGCGACATGAGGGGTCATGTCTTGAGGCACCTTGGCAGTCTGCCAAATTGTGTTTCAAAACAGTAGCTGTGGTGTGGCTTTGCCCAATTTCCCTGCAATGAATGAATTAAAATGGCGGACATCTGGAGAGAGATGTCCGTTCAATGTGTCATCTCTTGTGTTAAACCACAGCGCATACGGTCTCAGCCTGAGGATTGAAGGAAATAACCTCTCGCTCCAGCCTCTGGACACCTTAAGGGCTCTTGATCAAGATCCCAATCCGACCCCAGCAGTACAATATCATAGCGGTAATAACAGCAGCGGTGCTGATAGGCATTTCTCTCCTGTTCATTTCACAGAGGAAATGTAACCCCCTCCACACCTTCCCCTTCCTTCCCCTCGGTGGAGCAACCTGCACATACTGGAACGGAAAGGCTTCCATCACCCCTGCCCTGCGATGGTCCCAGTACACACAGCCAATGCCAGGGATTTTGGGTAATTCATCAGTGGAATAATTAGGCCGGGCGTAATGCTTTTTAAGAACATCCTCAAGCCTTCTTACACACCTGCTACTTTCCCCGTTCACCACAGGTAATATTTGGCACTTACAAATGCTGCTAATGCTCCCAGCACCCTGCCATTACCAGTCTATAACTCAGTACTTTCAGCACCATATAATATCATGAGCCTTACATCTGGCTAACCTCATCGTTTGGGGAAGGGGGCTGTTTGGTGCTGGGCAGCAGGGGGTGCTGAACAGCATACCCCACCAGCAATATGTTACACTGGTGTGTCCCAGTATTGGAACCCCCCCCACCCCAAACCCCCGACTCTCACCCCACTCACTGGCTTCCCCACCCAGAGTCCACAGGTTCCAGCTCATACCCGGGAGAGTTTTCTGCTCGGAAAAAAAATGCTTTTGTACGTCACAAACAAGCCCACTCAGGCGCACTGGGGCTTCCACACAGCGATTTGTGGTTAAAAATTCTCGCTATCATGGCACAGTTAACCCTGATCTTTAAGGCGAGCGCCTGAACTGACTCAGAAAAAACGATAACCCACCCCAGCACACTCAGTTACAAAGTTTCCACTCACCTGGCTATCGGCGTAATCCTGGTGGTCCAACGGACGGAGGCGGGGGGAGAGACGAAGAGAGCGGAAAGAAAGAGAAAAGACGACATTACTGGAAGGGTACTGTGCTTAGAGCATACAATCACATCATGGCTGTCCCTGACAACCATTTTCTCCACTCATCTTTGTAAACCAATTAAATTATCAATCAACCTTGTCGACCACATTTTGTTTACTTCATATCAGGGGGCTTGGTTTTGAAAATTGACTGAATGTGAAAGCGAACACGCACATGCACTCATTAGTGTATCTCAGACACGCTGAGAGGGGAGGGACCCGCAGGGCACAGGGAGAGCTCCCCAACTGCCATGCACAGCGATGAGGTATGGAGCGGACAGATTAGCAGAAGCCTAACTGAAACGCAGACGACTGATTCTATCAGCAGGGGGGAATCCCCTCGGAGGACTGAGAAATGAGTTAGCTCCTTGCACACAAGCGTGTGGATTCCCGACAGCTGCGCTTTCGAGAGACGTCCTTTTGTTCTGCAACTCTGTCAGCCTTTTAACGACTCTACGCGAGCGCCATTCTGCCCATCAGCAGATATGTAGGATACAGTAAAACCACCACAAAATCGAAGGTGAAGATGGGTTTGCTGAAGCAAATATTTAACCTTGGGTAGACCTACAATCATCAAACGATGATTCAAAAGCAGCTTGTGTCACACCAACATTGTCTGACACCAACAATAAGTCTTCTGCCATCACCAACTTCTTAACCTCAGACTGTTGTATAAATTACAACCAAGGTTTGTGCCATCTAAGGGGTTGCTGTGATTATTAAGCAAGTTATTAAGTTATTTAGCCAGTTGTTAAGTTAACTCTCCAGTTGTGGGTTTTTAAACCAACTTCGCATTACATTACAATGCACAACCGCTCCTGTCACCCTGTCTGTTTCTACACAGCGGTACAGCTCAGAGTACAAAAACACAGGACGCAGCTGTAAAGCTTTCCTGAGTAAACAATTACACCCCATCCAAAAGCTGCCAGTTTGTACGCTGATGACCCTGTGGCACATGTTCGATGGTTTCATGTTTTCAGCCGTCAAAAGCCAGGGGGACGTCAGCTCTAGGGGACATCCAGCACTCGGGGCCGCGCCTCTAGCTGCGTACCTGGCTCTCTGGGTGGACAGAGAGGACGGGATTAAAAGCGTTTTCACTCACCATGAGGGCGCCGGCGGGGTCCTGTCCATCCGTGATCAGCTCCCTTTCGCCCCGGGGGTTGACCTTCCGAAATCGGCGGCGGGATCGGCGGTGGGGGGCGTCCCGGAGCAGGGCGCCCTCCTCGGCCTCGTTGGCGTTCTCCACCTGAAAGGCATGGTTTTCGGGGTCCTGGTTAAACATCCAGTTCTTCCATATGACGGAGAGCCGGTGGAGCCGTAGCAGACTCATGGGGGAGGCCGTGAGGGCGGGGAGGGGGGGAGTCGGGTCGGGAGAGAGAAAAACGGCGGCAAACCAGGGGACTCTATCTCTCCCGGGCGCTCGCTCCAATGACAAAAGTAGTCATTCTCCACTGTGACTGCTCAGCTCATAGTACAGCACAGACCTTCCTGCGAGGCAGCGGTTTCCTGTAGGAAACCGTAAATATACAAATATCCTCTCGCAGTGTGAAGCTCAAAATCCGGCCATACAATCTGCTCGAGTCTGGCCCCCTTTGTGCTGCTGTGTTGCTGTTGCTGTGCGTTTTCTCCCAGATTACATAACTTAATCAAACACCGCTTCTCTGTAACTTTGAACATACAGCGCACAATGGGTGCGTATTTTCTCCAGCTGTGGCTGTTTCTTAAAAATAAAACAAACCGATAAAGTATAATAATCTATAACTATGAATTAAAAATTATAAAAAAAAAAAAATACGAGGGGAATTTGACATTCTGTTGTTAAAGAAAGCACCAGAGGAAGCATAATGGTTCCAGTATGCGCGGGCGCGTATGTAATGTGTGTGAGAGGGGGAGGGGGGAGGGTCTACTACTTGCCACTTGAAAAGCTGACATTTCTGGATCTATCTGCTGCTTATGAGCGTTTAATATTCTGAGACCCACTGCGTGTTTGTCCACGTCTGCGTGCAGACGGCGCAGTCGGCGCAGCTGACAGGGGGACAGGACGGGCTTACACGAGCAGGAGCTGCGGAAAAGAGCGTCTAATAGAAAACATCTGTGCACAGAACACTGTTGTTGCTTTCTTTCCCCCCCCTCTGTGTGAAACCCCTGCCAAACTCAAACAAAGTTTTTCCACTGTATTTTAGGAATCATGAGTGAGCCGTGACGCATGCAAGGCTAACACTGTTACTATTGACAACTGTTTGGCTTCGCTTAACAGCTTACTTAAGATAGTTCGACTCTCTCTCACTCTCTCTCTATATATATATACATACATATACTGTACGGTGTGTGTGTTCATGCAGACTGTATTTGTGGGTGTGTGTTGCACGTGTGGATTGATGCCAAACCAGCGACTCCCATTATTCTCCGATGGCACTGGATGCTGCGTGGCAGATACATCACGCTCTGGAAGCGGGCTTTAAGAACGGGGCAGGGGATGGCTTGAAGTCCTGTCATTTCTGCGCGCCACTGCAATCCATCACCGTGGTAATGAGCCACACCATTAGGGGCGTGTGGAGACGGGAGGGGTGGGTGGGGGAGCCACAGGGGCGTCTCCGGCTCCTCGCTTTATCAGCCGACCGGGGCCGGGGAGCGCACACACACAAGGTTCCCGCTCTGAGCGTGCCTTCCCATAGTGCACTGGGGCTAGCACTGGCTGTGCAGGAGCGCGGCAGCAAAAACTCATATTTCATAGTCTACTAATACCTCTCATGCCCAATATAAATTAACCAGACGTACTATGGGATAAATATTACACTATTGATTTGCTCAGTGGAGGCCCTGTATCCAGGATGGCCTGCACGGCTGACATCGTGCATACCATCCATTTTACACAGCCAGATATTTACCAAAGTTGATTCAAGTTCAGTATCTTGACCAAGGATTACATGACAAAGTCTCACGTGAGAATGGAACCTACACCCTTCTGGTGACGAGCCCGGTTCGGTTTAAAAAGAGAAATAAACACACCGAGGTCTGCGGTGAAAGGTTCACAGCGAGACGGCATATGCCTGTGTTTATGTCTCTATCCTTCCGCAGGCACCGCTCGCCAGAGAGGGCGTGGACTCGCTGTGATTCACAGTAGGTTATGACTCATGACTCACAGAGAGATGGCTCTGGGAAAGCAGCGCGGCAGCAGGCGACGCTAACCTTTCACTGTCGAAATGATGTGCGCAATTAACTCCCCTTAATTCCTCTGCCTTCAATTAGTTAATAGGACGAAATTAGAGTGATTTATAATAACACCGCAGCTGGCATAAAGGAGCCTGTACATGGCGCCACCCCCTGCTCCCTCACGCAGGGACCACAGGCTACACTAACGGGGGGCCTCATCTGCATAAGTGAGCGATCGCGTCAGGCTGAGCAGCGCCCCATAATGCACGCTGCTTTTCATCATTTCACGGCGTGTTCCGTTAATTCTTTCGTCTTTCAGAAACTATTTGGCAAACGCGCCTGCTCAAGTACAGACTTCATCTGCAAAGGAGCCGCACACGCCTTCTTTGCTCGCTATTATCATTTACACAAAACATGAGAAACTCAGTGATTTTAATGTGACGTGGAAAAAAAAAAAAAAAAACACAAAATTCTAATTGGTCTAGAGTAACCCTACTCTCCCTCCATGTAATGCATTTTAAGATCATCTGATCGTATCACGTTATGTAAAAAGGCCGAGGGGCCATTTTCGATTTGTGCTTGGGGCTGCTTTAGCGGACGTCCTGAGAGCAGGCTGAGCTCCGCAGTCCGGATTCGAGCCCAGCCGTGTCATCAGCTCGCAGCGCCAGTACAGACTGGCTTTGTTCCAACGGGGGGTAAGCAGAGGTAAGGCTGGCAGAGGTCCCTCATCTCTCCGCTGTGGCGACCTTCTCATGAGGCACCTGCAAAGTCCCTGGGTGACATCAGTAGGGACCTGCCTCATCTCCAGTCAGGGTTCCCCTAACTGTGGTGCACTGTGGGATTTGTGTCAGTGCTCCTACACGAGCACAGGGGGGTTAGTAAGGAGACAAGTCTCATGTACAGTTGGGGATTTCCAAACAGAGTGAAAAACGAGAAAAAGCATAAAAATGTAAATGGAAAAATCTACCAATGACGTAATGCATTTTTCATATGTTCCAGCCAGTCCTGTTGCTGTTGGTTGGTCATGTTGTTGAGTAAACAACAGCGGAAAGGAGGGCAGGGTGGTGTGTGACAAAGCAGGCGGGGAGGGTGGGGGGGGACGGGGGTCTAAAGGCTTCTGTGTGCCACCAAGTCAGGATAGGATCAACACCAGCACCTTAGGGAACAGCCTGTTTTCCTACTGTCTGTGCTGTGGAGAAGCTAATCTGGCAACGCCAAGTCACAGGCAGCTGGGCCGTCTTTTGCATCCTCCTCCTGTTGATAACCAGGGAATCACTCCAAGGCAAACCAAAAACGGCCGTTTCCTGTGTACTATCCATTTCATATGCAGTGCGTGAGCGCAAGAGGAACTGCGTGAGTGAGTAGGGGAATGGAGCAGAGATCTGGGTACCATCCACTTTAGATGCAGTGCATGAAAGTGCGTGGGAGTGTATGAGCAGGCAAACAAAACAGACACCTGTGTACTATCCGCTTCAGATACAGCGTCTGAGTGAGGAAGTATACAGATGGAGCAGGCACCTCTATACTATCCATTTCAGATACAGCGTGTGAGTGTAAGAGAGTATAAAGATGGAGCAGGTACCTGTATACTATCCATTTCAGATACAGTGTGTGAGTGTAAGAGAGTATAAAGATGGAGCAGGCACCTCTATACTATCCATTTCAGATACAGCGTGTGAGTGTAAGAGTATAAAGATGGAGCAGGCACCTGTATACTATCCATTTCAGATACAGTGTGTGAGTGTAAGAGAGTATAAAAATAGAGCAGGCACCTGTATACTATCCATTTCAGATACAGTGTGTGAGTGTAAGAGAGTATAAAGATAGAGCAGGCACCTGTATACTATCCATTTCAGACACAGCGTGTGAGTGTAAGAGAGTATAAAGATGGAGCAGGCACCTGTATACTATCCATTTCAGATACAGTGTGTGAGTGTAAGAGAGTATAAAAATAGAGCAGGCACCTGTATACTATCCATTTCAGATACAGTGTGTGAGTGTAAGAGAGTATAAAAATAGAGCAGGCACCTGTATACTATCCATTTCAGATACAGTGTGTGAGTGTAAGAGAGTATAAAAATAGAGCAGGCACCTGTATACTATCCATTTCAGATACAGTGTGTGAGTGTGTGGACAGAGTGAGGGGTCCGTGTGCCTGGGCTCGCTGCCCACTGGAAGTGCTGCAGTGCCAGGGTCTCTCTCTCTCTCTCTCTCTCTCTGTCGCTCTCTCGCTCTCTCTCTCTGTCTCTGTCTCTGTCTCTCTCTCTCTCTCTCTCTCTCTCTCTCTCTCTCTCTCTCTCTCTCTCTCTCTCTCTCTCTCTCTCTCGTTCTCTCTCTCTCTCGTTCTCTCTCTCCTGTCACCGCAGCACAGAGGACGCACTCACCACAATCATCTCCGACGGCTCCAAAGTGATGCATTCACAGCCTCGTCTGCCGCCCAGCTGCTTGCCAAAGCTGTGGATCAGAGCAAAAGAACGGCACGTTACGAGAGCGGAGGGCAAACGCGGTGCATCATGGGGCTTCTCAGACCCGCGACCGAGACCGAGGGCAGGGCCCGTTGAGCACAGGCAGGAAACGTGTTACAGCAACAACGCAGTCTGAGGTTTTACAGAGGTCACTGCAGACAGAAATAAAGGTCACAGTACCCTTCTAAGAGCGTAGCCAACTCTCTGTTTCAGTAATACATGCTGCAGGTGCTTTTTGGCTGAGCTTTAAAAAAAAAAATTTCAGTCGCGCTCCAGTATAACTGATGGTGTCGTCTATTCCAACCCCTCTGCTGGCTCATGAGCTCCCCCCCCCCCCTTCTGAGCGAACGCCCAGTTTGGTGCCATTTCTGCTGCGTTGCTTAGCGATTATAATCCTACCAGGACAGGAAGCCAGCATCAGCCTCACAAAGCAGCGCACAAAGCTGCCCCCAAATCCTGTGCACTGCATCATAAGAACTTCTGCTGGCTGCTGCACCCCGTGTAAACCCTCTGTCAAATATCAAGTACCTCCTGATCGGAGCCTCTCATCCTGCCGTTTACCAACCGGACTACTACTTTATAACAGTCGAATCAAACATGATTTGTTGATTCAAATGTTACTGATATTATTAGTATTTTTAATTATTTCACAACTTAGTGATCATGCCACATCTGCTCTGGGTCACTGTTATGTATCTGTTAGACAAACACTTCACTAAACAACTACGGTGTAGAAACTGCCACTATCGTATATGAACCTTGAAGTTTATTCACCTCTGCATGTGTTTATTAATTTGCTGCAGTGATGTCTCTCTTTGACTGCACGATGTCAATTCTTTAACCAAAGGCTGAGAGCATACACTGGGCAATATAGCGGTATGCTCTCCCAGCCTACTGATGCTGGACCAAAATGGAGAGTCCGTTTATAATGCATAGTGTGAGGAGGGCACTGGATTGGCCCTGTAGCCTTGCAGTGGCGGGTTAAAGCTGCAGCCTGTGATCACATAAGGGCCAGTTATGGGTGCGCTGACACGTGCCCCTGTATTTCCCTCTCTGCTCAGTTCAATAAGGTCCTGTTGGGCTGACATCTGAGGTCTGCGGGGTCTCTGGGTTCTGAGGAGAGCACAGCTGGTCCCGTTGCCTTCACACACAGCTCAGATCCTTTGACTCCAGCTCAATTATCCGGGCGCAGCTAAAGCCAAACCCAAGACCGCTGCCTTTGACACGGCGCATCTCACATCTAAACGTTACGCTTTGGTTTCCCCACCACACACATAGCACCAGCGTTCCTTTCTGAAGCGGACGAACACATTCAATCTGGGGGAAAGAGTGAGGGGGGGGGGGGGAGAGGGAAAGCTGGGAGAACATTGGCTTTAGGTTATTACTGAGGCTCGTTCCATCTCATCTCTTCTTTTTATTTCTTTTTAATCTTCACCGTGTCACATTAAAAAAATATATAATAATAATCGACCACTGCAGCTAACGGACTGCAAGAAAAAATAGCCCCGCTCCAATTAAAGTGAAAAATGGCACCTCAGCACATTCCACAGAAGTGCTGGAAGAGAGTGCGTCTAATCACGCATGTGAGAGGGTGAGAGGGGGCGAGGGGGGCCCCAAACCCAATCTCCTGCAACGGAGAACTGGGTGGGGGGGGGGGGGGGGGGCAACTCCTTTCATCTTAGCGGTTTCTTTAACCAGCAAATCCATGTGAGCGCAGATCTCTGGGAGGTAATTCTCCGGACCGAAGGGGGAAAAAAACGAAAGAAGGAAACGAACGCCCAGTTTGCTCCTGCCTCCGACGCCATCCGAATTCAGCCGATGACAACCTGAGCGTGCCAGGGGCGCTTTGCGCCGAAAAAGCATGCTGGTCACGCTGGCACGCAGACTATCAACACAGCACATTCCTTTCTAAGAACGGATGCCGAACACCCAGAAAGAGGAAGACAATCGATAGCAGTTTCTTTGTTATATGTTAAAAAAAAAAAGTTATTTCACAATAATGAAATTCAGCAGAGGAAGTGACAGGAGGCTCGCCAGGCCGTTGCCTTAAAGACATCTCCCGCACTGTCCACGCCTTCTCACAGTGTTTCCCCACCATTACTCCCACAGGTCTCTGGAGGGTATCCGTTGCAGACCGCTCCATGTGAGGCGGAAAGCCTCTTCAACTCCTCAGAAGAGCGACTATATTAGCATAGCGCCGCGCACGCATTTCTCCATCAATAACATGAAGGACGGGCTCTCTCTCCGACTCTCCCCTCCGCCAGCGGAGGAAAGACTGGTTCTTTATAATGAGCCTGGAGTCGGGCCTGTTTTGACAACTCTCTTCACACTCCAGCGAGGTCAGACCCTGCTGTCAGCTGATAGGGATTCTGCCAAGTGTTTCGGCATCCCTAACCGCCGCTATGTATAATGTATTCCTCGCATGGTCGTGCTCTCCGGCGTGCTTGTTTTTTTTTCCCTGTCACCGTGGCGTTCACATCAATAGATTCGGCCCCAGGCAGGCGATCCGTGCATCTGTCCTTGCGCATGGAGGCCAACATTCCGCCAAAACAATTACGTCCACCATGTCGTGGACCAGAACATCAAACTCCCCCCAGAACAATGAGGCCGATGGGAGTGTACCGGGAGACGGCACAGGCGGTGTTTACAGATGTGAGAGAGCACGCATATATAAAATGCAGTTGTTCATTTGGAACCGTAGCAGTGACATACTGCATGTTAACACTGGATGGTTCCAGGGCTTACTAACTGATCAGTTCAGTGACTGGTCCAGCCATGATGACCACACTCAAGAACACTGATTTGGCTGCCTTATCTTGTAAGCGGCTTCAATACACATCTCCGATGGACAGAAAGAGGTTCACCTCAGCTTCAATGGGGGTAAAATGGAAAGAATGGCCCAGAAAGTTATTCATTATATGAAATATAAACAAAAATATGAGAGTAAGAACAAAAAAAAAAAAAAAAAAAACCCACAACGATCCACAATACAAAAATGAGGATGTCAGCATGGTTTCTGGAACAAGCCAGTAGCGTTGCACTTACTTGCCTGCTCCAGGTTAGGCAAGTAACCATATGGATACTGAATCACTAGTGTCAACCGCTGCAGGAAACCCTGCCACAAAGGGAATACGCACACAACCTAAAACTACTGTCACCAATTTCCAAGCACCAAGCTTGTACCACTACAGCAGACAGAATTACACACGACGACGTCGCCCAAGCGTTGCAAAGAAGCTGGAACATCTAAATCTAAACAGAAACCACAGCCTGCTGAGACAGAAACTGGTCTGGAGCAAGAGGGATTTTGTCTGTTAGTGGTCACACATCCGAGCACACTAGTCATCACCATCTCTTAAAATAGGAAGTGTACGTGTGTGCGTGTGTGCGTGTGTGCGTGTGTGTGTGTGTGTGTGGAGGGGGGTGCAATGCACACAGAGGCAAGCACCACAACATGCTGGGAGTAAATGGCAAAATAAACTGAATTACATGCCAGTCAAATCAACATTACAAACTGTTGAATTAATATACCAAAAACTCACAAATCCATATGTGCATACTGACTGTGCTACATCACACCTTAATCAATGAATTAATAACACCGCTTCATCTACCTGTAACATGCTTTTGCATAACAAAGAACCACTGAACAATCTGAAAGAATGATCAAAAATCCAAATCCCCTTGGAGCGAACAAACAGCTGTGTCTATGAGAGCACAGTGCTCAGGCCTACAAGATCATGCACACAGAAAATCCCCATTTACACATTCTCAAGATGGCCACAGACAGCGTCAGGGCACTGAGCAAACTTTCTCGGTCACGTAAAAGATGATGGAAAACGGGGAAAAAACAGCAGCGGGGTAATCTTTGTTTTGGGTCCCGGTCTCCGTGGTAACGGACGGCGCTGACACCAGAGGCAGAAACCACAGGTTCTCTCTCTCTCTCTCTGCTCCTCAGACGCGCTTTCTGTTCTGTTGAGCAAGCACATCCTTTAGCAGGTTCACACCGCACGCCGGCCACCATCTGAGCTTTCACAACACACTGCGGCAGCAGGCGATAGAGACGCTGAGGCAGACTGCATCTTTATCACCACCATAACCGTCATCATCACCACCACAAATCAATTGATCCCGGGTTTGTGCGAGGGTGCTGCTGCTAGCCTTCCAATTGCGAAACAAACTAAATGTAATTAGTGTCATGCTGCAAAGTTAGGCTGGTTCAGGAACCATTCCGACAACTGTTAGTTGACCAAATTTGCACTGACTTCACATTAATTAATGTTGTAATCCTGTTCTTTCTGTGTAAAACTCAGAATAAAAAAGCCTTGTGGCAGATGTGCTGCTCTCCTCAGAGTCCACACAAGTTTAAACTGTCAGACCTAGCAGCTACTAACTAGTGGGCAGATTAACTGCTTCACAACCCCGGCGCCAGCATTCCCATCTGTCACACTTCATGTCCTACTTCTCCAGAGCATGCACTGTCGCACAGACCATTGAGCAAAGCGTGTCGTTAAACCCAGGACGGCATTATTCACCGCTGAGCCGGGAGAGGAGAGCGACGCAGTGATTCTGTTTTTTCGAGAATAAACAAATGCCTGTTTTTTAAAATCTCTCTCCCTCTCCTGCTTAACTGACGTCGGCTTTCATACCGGCCCGCCGTGAAGTTTCGCTTTACCTCGACGGGATGGAAAAATTGTCCGACAGCAGAAGGGGCTGTGGTTTTGTCAGAATCAAAACAGCGGCCCGCGAGACGAGAGAGGGCCCTCTGTTGGAGATCAGTCACTTGCTGCTCCGCTCACCGCGGCAGCGAGGAGGCATGGGGGGGAGACTTTGTGTGCAGGACTGCGTCAGACTGCAAACGCCGCCTCGCCAGATCTCAGCTGACGGCTTCTCCCAGGCCCCCGCTCCGTGCAAGGGCCCGCTTTGCCGCTGGTCAGCACAACCGGCTAACCCCTCTCTGCAGATGGGCCAAATTCAAACCAGCCAGCCCATGTGGGGACAATTCAAACACCCCTGCGACAGAGGTTTAGTTGGAAACAGCCCCAGGCCGCAAGGACTCGGGGAAAAAAGGCAGCGGCTAAATGCAGAGTCCTCTCTCCGCT
Source organism: Megalops cyprinoides (assembly GCF_013368585.1). Classification (NCBI taxonomy): domain Eukaryota; kingdom Metazoa; phylum Chordata; class Actinopteri; order Elopiformes; family Megalopidae; genus Megalops; species Megalops cyprinoides. Next base: position 44,985,623 of record NC_050585.1, on the reverse strand, counting down.
CCTTCAGCTCCTGTAAATACAGCGCCCTATGCCGTGGAATCCAGATCCAGAGAGAGTACTTCTCTTTTGTTACAAGATGGAGAAAATCGAGGAAAACAAACAACTAATACAAACCCAGCAAGAGGTCGGCTTCCTCGGGACCTCCTCTGATACTGATGTCATTCCAGGCTCTCCGGGAACAAAATGCAGAGCTATCCGAGGGAGAGAGCCAAGCCTTCAAAACTTACTTCAGCTGTTCAAATCCATTGAAAAGCACTTTCAGGAGTCCAGGAGTGAGGCGTGGAGATTGAAGGCAGCGCGTTTCCTTATGCAGGGAGCCTCTTGCTGCCGCGTCTGGTCGCCTGCGCGAGTCCAGCGGCTGTGTGTCTGTGCAGGGAGCGTGCTCATTTCCTGCCTGGATGTGCTTGCAGCCACATGGCTCAGTCACCGTCCTGCCAGAAGTTCCGCATTCCAGCCACCAACCCCCCCCCCCCCCCCCCCCCCCACTCCAGCCCCTCCCGCTGGCCCCCCACTGAGCGACCCCCCCCCCCCTCGCTCCCCTGCCCCTCATCTACTCATCTAACCCCCGCACCACCCCACCCCCCCCTCACATGCGGTCTCGGAGGGGTGGGGTGGGGGGGCTACCCCCGTCTGTCTCTCTGCCCTCATTCTCCACAAGGCGCAGCACCAGGCTCTCATGCACTGCAGCCCCGGCGCAAAGCAGAATGCTGTGGAGCTTACCGCCAGTACCGCCGCCGTCCCAGCCCCAGCTCGGCCCCCCTCTGAGAGGCACGCCGCCCAGGGAGGGCTGGGGGCCGGTACCACTGCACCTCCGAAACCTCACCTACGCCAGCTGCACAGACACAACTTTGGGAATGAGTTTGTGCTTAGATCTGAGCTGGACAAATGCAAAGAGGAGTCGATTGCCTATTAAAACATAGCTACACAACTACAAACACACAAACTACTTTTTACAGGCTGGTGGGGTTAGGGGGGAGGGGAGGGCTGATTGGAGACTGGAGCAAACACTAACAAGCAGTGAAACTTCACTGGCAAGTCGGAGCCACATGGAGACATCTGCAGTCAATCAGCAAACGCCCTCTCCTCCTCTCCTTACAGCTGTGTCACGAGGAGCGCACCCCCTGCCGTACCCAACGCTGTCCCGCCCGAAAACAAACAGGAACAGGGGCATGCTGGGAGAGACAGCGAGGCTCCGCGTGTCCTCCGATACCCCGATAAAGCGCGGTCGATCCTAACTACACTCCCATCTCGCCGATGCCTGTGGCGCGGCGCTATCTGATCGGTACGGATCGCCGGCTTCAAGCTGACGGACGCTGCCAACGGGACGGGACTCTAAGCCAAACCCTTCCTCACATCTTTCCCCTCTTCTGTGCGATTCTGAATCGGGCGGCGCCTCGTTAGGCGGTACGTACCAGCATCTCGCCAAGAACATGTGCTCCTTCACGAAGACCGACCCCGAGAGCAGGATGTACCAGCACGTGGAGATGTTGTCTGGGCTGGAAGACAGAAGAGAAGGGGAAAAAAAGGACGGCGTGGCGTTACATTCCAAACGCAGCGTTGGAGCCGGTCCCGTTAGGCCGAGGCAGCTAGGGGAATTTTCACAGCAATCAAAGGCTCGCGTGATGCCAGTGGTGTGTGTTATTTCCAAAGTACATTTCTAAAGAGCCCCTTCAGGCCCGCGATTGCTTATCAAAAGAACTCCATGAGAAGAACAAACACTGGGATGCCTCCTGGGAGCGCAGATGCCGATGGTGGCACTGCAGTGACTCTGAAACTCAGCACGAGTGAGCATTTCGGTAACACTGCTGCATTGTCTTTAAAAGCTTACTGCGGTGTTTTTAAAGCACAACAAAAGTTAAGACATCGGTAACCTTCCTGCAGCAAAATAAAGGACCAGTGAGGACAAGGCTAACCTTACTGCAGTGTCTTTAAAACACAACACAAGTGAAGACATGGGTAACCTCACGCATAAACCAAACACATTACAGGGCTGAAAGCAGCCTGAGGTGAAAATCATTAAATACCATTACAGATTCATGAGGAGGCCCTCTGTCATAATATGCTTTAATGTGTTTTTTTTCTCATAACTTCCAATACCTGTGGCGCTCGGTGTGGATTTAGCGAATTCAGCATGGCTAGGATGTATGCACTTAAAGGGTTAATCTACCGAGCCTCTGAGATTAAATATTAAAGAAAATACTGCGATTAAAATGAGAAGAATGAGAAACTGAGAAAACAGCAACCATGTTTAATATTTTCTCCCCAAATTTTTTAATAAAGGCTACATAGCAGATCCACTGAGGCAATTAATCTTTCTGCGGCAAATACGAAAAGGTTAACGAGAGGAGATTAATTTATTTATGTGGAAGAAAGATTTCGTTCCAAGCGAGCATGTCTAAAACGTGATGCAATGTCTGATGTTCATGTGGCAGCCAGTGTGAAGGTGCTTGAAAAAAATGCAACAAAAAGGGCCACTGTTATGCAAGGGAAGATGAGTTTGAGTTCTTTGGCGTGCAAGTGGCAGCCGCTCTGGAGTATGGCCCCGTTTACTTACTAGAACAGGACGTGGTTTGCGTCGTATCTCTCGTAGCGCGCAGACGTGCACATCGACCTGAAACAAGAAAACAACCGCGGTTTAGAGACGCAGCCTGCAGCCTGGCTGTGGTGGTTTCCTTCGTGCGGGTGCCGGAAGATGTGCAAGCACATTACATTACATTATTGTCATTTAGCAGACGGTCTTATCCAGAGCGACTTCCATAGGGTACAACTTTATCCATTTATATATCTGGATATTTACTGAGGCAATTCTGGTTCGAGTACCTTGACCAAGGGTACAGCAGCAGTGCCCCAGAGGGGAATCGAACCTGCAACCTTTCGGTTACGAGCCCTGCTCCTTAACCACTATGCCACGCCGCCGCCCCTTGCTCCAGGATTACTCATCTTTCTGCAGCTCGTGCAGGAGGTGTCTGAGAACACCCGATCTGGTATCCATACCCAGCGCTGCCAAAGGAGCCAGCTAATTAGGCCAGGAAATTGAGCGCAGCCCTGCCTCGCTTTAAAGCTTGGCTCGCTCCGGCCTCGTCTGGATTCGGCTTCGGCTGGGGAAGGCTCCGAGGCACCCGGCCCATCTGTAACTCGCTCGTTACGGACCTCAGAGCCCCCCCCGTTGGCTCTCTCGGAGGAGGGGGGGCCAGGCCCGCACTTCTTGTCCTTTTTCCTAAACAGCTCAAGCCTTTGTGTGTACCAGTGCAGACCTGACCACATCCTTTAGCACAGATTAATGTCTGCGTGGCAGTGCCAGGCGTTCCCAGACACCTACTGCATACGCTGCAGAGAAATGAGCAATCCTGGAGCAAGGGGCAGCAGTGTGGTGTAGTGGTAAGGAGCAGGGCTCGTAGCCGAAGGGTTGCTGGTTTGATTCCCTACTGGGGCACTGCTTACCCTTGGGCAGAACTGCCTCAATAATATAACAATATCCAGCTGTTTAAATGAGTAACATTTAAAAAACTGTAACCTATGTAAGTCGCTCTGGACAAGAGTGGCTGCTAAATGCCAATAATGTAATGTAATGTAATATTGAGCAAATACTGCCTCTCAGAGATTGTATGTGCTGCATGATACAGATGTTTCAAAACATTTAGTGTTGAATTATGAGCTGCACACCTTTGTCCTGGGGCTTCTAAAATAATGTAGCAAAAGTGTTATGTAATAATTCAATGCTGTACTGTAGATTCTAATGCTTTGCACAACTGCCTCACAGCTGCAACACAGCTGGCAGCTAAGCAAGCAAGCGGGGTCTCGGCACACGTCAAGCGCCCGGGTCGGGTGTGCGGCTGTCTTAAGGGACAAAGGGCACGCTGGGGGATCGTCCGACGAGATGCTTAGGGCTAATGCAAAAGCAGTGAGTCACACGGCCGCGGCGGGCAGATTTATCCCCTGCGCTTGTTTCAGCACAGATAATGGGGAGGGATGACTTAATCTCACCTGAGCTGGTGCTCCCTTAGGTGGGCGAGAACATCCATGTGGTAGAGATGGACGTAGATGGTGTTCAGATCCTAAAGGAGAGAAGGAGAGGCGATGAGTGCGTCTTAGAACACCGAGACCGGCAGCGTGACGAACAAGGTGGCCTTTGCGTTTCGCCCGAGATAAACAATCAACAGCCGCGGATTAACATGGATTACAAGATTACCATTAAACTCTCGTTTTTATGGAACAGGATGCAGATTTAACCACGCTGTTGAAAGTGAAATCAAGCAGCTGAGAAACACAATACTCTTAAAAGATTAGGCGAGCCTTTTAGTTGAGGGGGAAAAAAAAACCTCCCATTAGAATGACTGACACTGGCTGCATGGAGACCGACAACTCACTGTCCATCTGTATCTGGGTAAGAGTATAATACACTTCCTATTAAACTGACTCAGTCCTCCTGCGTAGCCGCAAAGCACTTTTAAAATAGCACACTATCAGACACAGCTGTTCAAACATTACAAGCAGATAGCCAGGAGAATGCATGTGGAAATAAAACTCCCTGGACCATATGGTGGTGCAGGACAGTGGTCCTATTGAGCACCAGGAGAAGCAGCAGTAACAGGTGGAGTGCTTGTCATGCTGCCTGTGGAACACACATGCACACACACACACACACACAAAAACACCCAAACGCATGTACATGCACACACAAACACACATGCACACTCACAAATGCATACATAACACACATATGCGTGTACACACACACATGCACACAAAAATGGGGGGAGCATGGAAGTGTCACAGTTCAAGTGAAAAAGTGAAGTCCCATCCCCACCCCAGGATCTTGCCATTATCAAATGCTTGATTCCTATGCCTGGATAAGGAATGTTGTTTTGATTATAACAGCATCCACAGGCTTTAATCTTTTTTCACAGATAAATGTGAGTTCACCTCTGACAGGACACAGTACGCCTCTTTCAAACCTCAAGAAGAGATTCAGTATCAGGTTCACGCAACATGGCCACACAACCAAGATACAACCAGAAGATACATCAGAAAGAGGAGAGGGCTGAGGACAGAAGAGAGGTGTGTGTGTGTGTTTATGTGGGTGTGAGGGCAGGTGGGTGAATAAGCAGGCAAGTGAGTGAGTGCGTGAGTGTGTGTGTGTGTGTGTGTGTGTGAGTGAGTGAGTCAGTGAGCGTACGAGGGAATGAGTGTGTGATTGACATGCTCAGGATATCATCAGGAAGTAACTGGGTATGTGGAGGTTTACTTGCATGTGGGTGGTATGTGTTTATGATTGAAATGTTATTGTCCTTAACCCCTACATAATGCTTCGCACTGACATGTAAATCTAAGCACACATTTGTGATCTCAGCGCTGTGTTTGGCACTGGTGTTTATTTACATGCGATATCCTGTTTGTGCAACATTCTGTGTCACTTTATTAGATGCACTGATAAGTCCCTCTGTACATGTGACAATACTGAATTGTCATGTAATGTAATGTCCGCTTAACTTCTGTGTAGGGCTGGGCGATAAGTATTCGATGTAGCGCAACGGCTATATTTATAGCGCAATAACAGCTATCCCCGGTGTGTGGCGTTAGGTTTCTTCCTGTATTTTTTTCCCCGTTAGTCATACCTGATGCAGGAGCACACCTCCAAAGTTCAGTGAAATGCTTCCGGGGCAGAAATATATCACTTGTATCTATATGTTGTTAATTTACCTATTAGGTTTGAACAACACATAGCATATGTTTTCACTCTTTACCTTTGTAGCCATGTGTTTCTCTCTACCACATGGAAGCAGCACAGTGCTGTTGCTGTGACATCAACATTGAATAGATACGAATGGCGTTTTTTTCCCCCGGAAACATTTCAAATGGCCTCGGAAAACTGGAGGGGTGCTTCCGCATCAGGTATGACTAAAAGGAAAAAAAATAGCTATTCGATGTATCGCGGCGGCTATATCGCCCAGCCCTACTTCTATGTGGCAAAGACACGGGAGCATGTTAACACATTTCAGCCATGGTTATCAGGCAACAAACACTTTCTGGCTCTTGATAACAGTAATCGTGTTAAGTTTTATCTGTCAGATCCCAGACCTCGAGACCAGAAAATCAATGGGGTTCTGGGGAACAGCAAGGTTAACATTTATGTCCAGTTATGTCCAAGTCCATGTGTAATTGGCCATGTTAGATACCAGAAACCACTTCCATGACAGAACCACCGAAGCATGAAACCCCAGCTTGAAAACAGAATGACCCTTTCGACTTCACTCCAAGGGCAAAAATACACACGCTAGACACAGTGAAAATGAAGGTTTTAAAGAAGTCAAGGCTAATAAACTATGGCCAGCTGTAATCTGATCCATTAGGAGAGTTTTGATGAAGCACTGCTCACAGAGGCGGGACCCCTGGGGGAAAATAAGCTGTCTGGGGGTCCAGGCTATTCTCCATCCATTTCCACGCTGAGGAAGAAAGAAGCGTGAGGCTGAACTCGGGCCGACACGCTCACGATTACGGCATGTTTCCTCGATGACCTCACCGCTGAGAGGCTGGCACAAGATGAGTGAATTCAGACTGTGATGCGTGCGCACAGTGTAAATGATTTATGTGTGTGCATCTGAGGAGGGGGTCGCTGGAAGCTGGCAGACCGAGGAATCAGAGAGCAGTGGCGTCGAGCCACAGCGGAGCGGGAGAGGGGGCGCGGCGGCCGAGGCGGAGACAGCGGCCAGGGCGGAGACGGCGGCGGTGGGGCGAGGGGTGAAAGTGAGCGCGTGCGAGAGTTTACGGTGAAAAAGGGGCGGGGGCTAAGCCACGGGAAGCCCGGACTTATCACACGCCTTTACATCCCATTACACTATTGTCATTTAGGTGACACTGATCCAGAGCTTACCACTTACAACTTACAAAGTGCGTCTAATAAAGTGCCACAAACAGGACACCGCTAACCGCGTAGCCCTTCTCCTCTTGCACAAGGTCTCCCGGGGGAGGACGACACGTGACAGAGACGTGTGGCCGAGCCCAGCGAGCCTGTCACAGTGATCCGAGCTTCACGTGATCGTTTCCGTGCTGAAAGCAGACCCGGCGCCTTCACGCTCTGCAACGGCTCATTTCCGGGCTGCGCTGTGCATTCTAAGTCAACAGAAAAATCACTTCACAGTACTCACCGTGAAAGTATTCATCTGGGGACACACCGGCGATGGTTTAGCCGTGTGCTACCCAATGAAAGAAAAAAAGAAAAAAAAACATGGCATGACGGTTTCTGCTTTTCTGCTGTTTTCAGTGAGAAAGGGGATCACTGGCTGGCCATATAACAAATGCTATTGGACGGTGAAATGACACAGTGTCATCAGCACTGTGAGAGTAACAGTGTGGATTTTACATTCAAAAATACCTTTGAAGAAACTTCTGAACATGCTTGGCTTTGTCCATCCATCTCTGGAGGCAGCTGACCATCACTGTCCTGCTCCTTAGCTGTTTTACCAAATATCCACTCTAACTCTTACCAATCACCACACTGTTCCACAGCCACTTCCATTTGCTAAAACTAGGCAAAATCACGTCACCTCAAAGTACAAAGTACATACACGTAACAGACATAAGGTAAACATTATCCTACTCGACAGCACATTGGTAATGTCACAATTACGCACAGCCTCTGGGAGGAGAAGAATCACGGAGCGGGTTCCAAGCATCAGAACTCGAGCTTCACGCTCCATTTGCACATTTACGTAACGCAGACCATTAAAATCAAGCATTCCGCTCAACACAAAACAGCGATGTAACCGAGGCATTCTGACACCGTTCTGGACCGCGCTCAAAATTTCCCAACATGCCGAGCTCTCAGGCTCTCCACGAGCCGCACGTCTTGTGGTGTAGGCTGACTCAGTTCCACATCTGCCTTCCCGAAAATTAATTTGCCCCATTCGTTGGCGATGACAAGGAGCGTTACTGCGGAAATAACCCCAAATGTCAACAAAGGCCAAGCCAGCTCAGTTTGACATTACTGTCCTCGGAAGTGGTTATCTTTAAGCAAGGAGGGACATATTTTCCGTCCAGCCTTCTCGGATGAGAATCAGTGTGCCCTTGAATCACGATTCAAGCACTAGGTAGGTTTACCAAAAATCCAACTGCCAGATAGTTTACCTGAGGTGAAATGAATGTAATCTGCAAAAATGAGGTCTTGATTTTGCTATAACTAAAACTGCACAGCAAGATGGGAAAGGCCAAAGGTAATGAACGGATGGTCTTCTTCCCCACTGAAGAAAAAAAGATAAAAGATCCTTTCACAATGAACTTTAGTTTTGTGTGTAACTGTGTACTATAGACCAGGGTATTTGTAGTATGGTCCAGTGGAAGGGCAAAGATAAAGTAGACTTATCTGCGGGTAACACAAACATGAGCGCATACAAGCACACGCACGCACACAAAAAGCAGGCATGATGTTCACTCTATTGACTTTTGATCAAAGCTAACTGGGTTAGTGAGCTTGACTTCTGCTGTGGCAAGCACTATTTTTTGTGTGTGTGTGTGTGTGTGTGTGTGTGTGTGTCCAGACAGGGACAGTGACGGGGGCAGACAGAGCCTCCTGCTGTCCCTGGCCCTCCCTGGGGGGTGGAGTGGCTCCCGCTCGATACGCGGCGCCTCTCCCTGCATCCTGTCAGTGGGGCAGAGTGGCCGCTCGTGGGGGCAGGCCGGTGGCCATCGATATCTAAAACACTCAATGTCGGTCACCCCGGCCCCCACACCCCCCTCATCCCTCTCCCCACCGCGGCAGCCCCTCATCGATTGGTCCAAAAAAAGGTCGCCCGCGGTCACAGACAGGATGTCAAAATCAAGCACACCAACTTTTACCAGAGAACTGCCTCCGTCCCCACAGAGGAGACAGGTTATGCCATTTACCGCCCGCCGCTGCCACCACCCACCGCCTCTGAGGCCGGCTTGATTACTCAATTGGCTGCAACTGCTTAAGATAAAGGTCAAGGCAAGTCAAGACACGTCAGAATAAAGGACTAAAAAAGGAACACTTCAGCATCACCTAACACTGTAATGCAGTTGCGTAGACCTCCCCCCCAAGAGTTCTGGAGGGTTACACAGAGAAAGCACAGTGAGGCATACACTGGGAAGGGCAATCAGAGCAGAAAAGCAGATGTGCTGCTACTTGAATCCCGTCGCTGTGTTCTGTTCTCTTCAGTCTGAGACAGCGGCGTGCTGCAGTCGTCCCTCGGGCCCGGGAGCCAGGCGTCGCGGGAGCCCGGCGTAGCGGGAGCCCGGCGTCGCGGGCGCCTCTCCACGCGCAGCCGCCCTTCCTGAGCCCGCCTCCCTGCGGGCCGCAGACGTCCCCGGGCCCCCGCGGTGACATCACCTCGGCGCGGCCTCACCTCTGGGCCGCGGAGCCATTAACAGGTCCGCCGTGACATCAGCGGCCAGGGGGGAAGCAGGGGAGTGAATCACCGTTAGAACACCGAGGCCGCCACAGTTACCAACACACAGAGCAGAGCAGCACAGGCTGAAAGGCATGGAGGTGGAGACGCGGGAAACGGTACCGGCAGGGCTTACGGCACACAATGCTGCTCTCTCACTCTGCTGGCTCACAACTACAAATATAAGTCACCGTTACAATTACTATACAATTATGTACTGGCATTTTCAAGACAACTGCTCAAGAATGTTGCAGGAGACTACTGATTGTTAACAGTTAACAATTAATATTAACAAAGCCTCATTTTTTGTTAAATCCACGACAAATAGAAGCAAATTAAACAACAGAACAGTTAGCCTGATCTTTTTTCATGGCCATCTGACAGACAATGCCACACGCCTTGCCTGTGTTTACTGAACAGGTACAGTGCTGCTGCCACCTTCTGGCCCAAACCCCACATTAGACTCCGCTGTGTGCAGATGTAGACTTCATGCTCTCACTCCTCAGAGGGGTGCCTCTGATCATACCAATGCAGAGAGGGCTCTGAGCTTAACTGTAGATGACACTTTTGAAATGACTTAGGTTATGCCTTTTCCCTAAGGTCAAAGGTTAACGAAAGGTCACTGAAATTAAGGGGAAACACCGTGGAAGAATTCAAGAGCTGACCAATTGCTTAAACACGTTTACTCAAAATCAAAGCACCACTTCAGTCAGACTCCCCCACCTCAGCTCCTTACATGTTGCATGGAGTTTCACAGTTATATGGAAAATGTACAGTGTGGAGGCCTTACAGTGGCAGCACTGTTCAGAGCATCAATAATACAACCCAGCAATTCATCATAAGAGAAACAACCTCCTCGCTGTACGTTTCGGGGGTTAAGAGTTTTATTAACCCCGCTACACAAATACAGTTGAGTATAGAATTTCTTGGGGGCCAAAAAATTGCCTTTTCAGTTTTCATTTAGCGAGAAGCGACACACAAGCGATGCCTTGTGTTTGCCGGGCCCTGCATATGGAGAAACAGTGCACCGTGGCTTGTGCTCAGAGGGGCGTAGGAGCCCGCGTCCCGGCCCCGCCACTCCCTTTGCCGTCGATATGCCAGCACGCCCTGTCACACAGCCCGCATGTTTCGACGTGCTGCAGGGTGTTTACGCGGCAGCACGCTGCCGGCCTGCCTAAGGGCTGTCCGGGCTCCAGCAACACTCCAAGACAACACACTGATAACATAACTGAGCTTTAGAGGAGGAGCAGCTCTACCTCGGAAACAGTTGTTTTTACATGCTGAGGCTGTTCAGATGGTGTCCCAAATCCTGACTGTACAGCCACTGCAGTCTGAGATCAGAGTAATTTTCAGCAGGATTTCCAAATAATCCACCTGGAATTGGGCAGCAGTGTGGTATAGCGATAAGGAGAAGGGCTCGTAACCAAAAGGTTGCTGGGTCAATTCCCCGCTAGAGCACTGCTGCTGTACCCTTGGACAGGGTGACATCTTTCATCCAAAGATTTCTTTCTTTTTTTTTTTTTTTTTTACTTTAGTGTGATTCAACACGTAGCTCACAGGAGTGAGGGCGCACTTTCATCACAGGCCTGAGTGTATAAAAAGGAAGGGCCCTATAAAAGGTAGCATTAGCGCAATGGAAAGGGCGGGAAGCCGCGGCTGGCCCACATGCCACCGCCGCTAACTGCTCTCCACCGCGGGCTGTGCCAGGCAAAACACAACGCTCTGTGGAAAAAAAAAAGGGGGAAACCGCTCCGTCACCATGGCAACCCAGGAACATTTAACACTGCGTATAATATTAGCCTACTTCATTCGGAGCTCTGCCGTACGTTAGTTACTGTACTGTACGTCGCAAAGCTCTACTGTAACTTTACTGTAATAGGCTACGCTATTCAAAGAATTTACCACACAAACCGGCTGTGTGCGTGACCCGTTCCATACGGCCTACACTTAAAGGCAAGCCATCTGAGGTGCTTTGTGGATGCCAGTGTTTAAAAAAATGCACAAAAAACCAAAAACCTAAAATGACACATTTTTTAAAGCCCCCAAAAAAAATGTCTGGGACTACCATGTGCTACTAATTACCAATCGCTGACCGGTAAGAACAAAAGCAAACAGTTCTCTCTCTGCGCCAAAGAAAACCCTTAAACGGTTCAAATCACAAGGTCAGTGAAATCACCACCGCTCCTCCCAACAGCGAGTTCCAGAAGCTTCACTCTGCCATCACCAAACACTGAACAGAGAGAGAATACTGATACATTATACATGATTACAACAGGCCCGGTGAAACTTCAAAGGAACCGATAAGAAGGCCAAAACCGTGTAAAGAGCACTCCGCGCCAGCTCGAGGCAAGATCGATGGCTGTTACGAGAAGTGCTGACTGCAAGACTATGCTGGCAGCAAGCGGAGGCTTCTGGTGCTCGTTTCTCTCATTCAGAGGGCTCTGGAAGCCAGCTTGTGGCAGAAGCGCTCAGGATGTTTCCACAGAAAGCAGATGTTACAGTGGGAACATCCAAGGGAGTCTGAAGTGCTGCCCAGTATGCGCAGAAACGGCAACGGCTCTGAGGCGGAGTCGGGGGGGGGGGCAAAAAAAAAACACAAGCCTGCAGACCAGAGTTAAAATTCAATCCTACAAATTCATTTCCAATTCAAAACTTTACCCAGATCAGTTTGATTTAATTCAGTAATTTGCAATTCCAAATTTCTTCACCGCCCCCAACCTGATTTTTTTTTTTCCCCATCGCAAATTGCCCATGGCTTTCTACAACCCAGCAGGACAGGAAACGCTGTCAGTAAGCTGCACACACACACTCCTCCAGAGGGCCCACCCTCCATGCCTACGGCTTATACACCAGAAGCCATACAGTGCAGTATAGGGGAGCTATCCAGTTTCACTGCTGCAGTCTCCTAGTCAGACCATTCAGGGTCTAAAAACATTACTAGAAGTAAAGCAGCTCCAGTTAAAAATTGCAAAATATGATAATTTTCTCCTCTTTTCATCCATTATAAGCTCCAGTTCTGGGTAAGTTTTTGTGAACATATGGAGAAGCGTGCTCCTATACACCCCCCCCCCCCCCACCCCCCCCCGCAAAATCATAAATCATATATCATGATGTGTTTTGGATTCTAGAACAGCTGTAATGAGCCAACTTTCCTGTTAAGCATACAACATGAAGCACAAGTGATGCGTTTCTTGTGAGCGATGAAAAATGTTTAAGCAATTCCGCGCAACAAACCAAAAACTACCATCTGGTGCCCTATACTGGAATTACGGCACAATGATACCTGCGTATCCCCCACAGCATCGAATCCAAATTCAACTCCCACACCTCATGTGCGCACTGGAATTGACCAAACAACTTTAAACCACTCAAAGTCAGCAGAGGCACGCCGAGCAGAGGCTGGGGAACGAGCAGGCGCGAAATCTCAGTCACTGACAGTGTGAGAAATGCAGGCTCGGTTGCTGCCTGTTTTAGCACGTTCCAGCATTCAGTGCGCCTCCAGGGCAAGCCCTGATTGGCAGTTTGGCCCGGTACGCTGTCAGGACTTGCAGATTGCTCTTCAATCGCTTTCCGCCGTCTGTTTCTGTAATTCCACAATCAAAAAAAACAAAAAAAAAAGAAAAACTAACCGCGGCCGCACTTCAAAGCCACGGATTCCGAGGAACAATGGTGATGGATCGAGATGATATCCGTGACCTGGTTTACAGCTCTTTGAATGGGAAATGAAGAGTCACGTAAAGGACAGTGCCACGTCACCTCTGACTTAACACACTCCCCTTGACCCCCAATAAAATCATTCTTTCTAAGAGTGATGTAAGCACCACGATGCAAATGCCCTGAGAGGTACTTCTGTCATTGCTCTGAATTTCAGAAAAAAACCTTATAAATGGTAAACGTCCAGCCTGGTCATGCCAAAATTCTACACTTCTGGTAATAGCACATTAGTGGGCAGCAGTTTGGTGTAGTGGTAATGAGCAGGTCTCGAAACCAAAAAGTTGCTGACTTGACTCCCTGCTGGAGAACTGCAATAGTAGCCTTGGTCACGGTACTTAACCCACAATTGCCTCAGTAATTATCCTGCTGTATGAACGGATAAAAGTGTAATCTATATAAGTTGCGCTGGATAAGAGCATCTGCTAAATGAGAATAATGTACTGTAATGTAATGTAAAACCAAACACTGCGGAAGCCAACATCAGGCCATTCATCAAAGACCTCATAGCTAAACACTGTCAGATCTTTGCAATAAAAAAGAACCATTTTGAGTTTTCTTTAGCTGAAAAATGTGATCAATTCATGTGTCTGTTGCTGCAGAGCATTGTTTCATGAGAATCTGAAAGCGCGGCAGACAGTATTCTATTACACAGCTTGCAATTTGCACGGTTTCCGCTATTACTGGAAGTCTGGAGCAATGACTGTGTTCCATTCAGGATCTGAACCAGCAACCCTGGGTCACAAATCCAACCCCAAAAGCATTCCTCCACCCAAGGTCACGTATTAGGTCGGTAGAAATCGATGCAGACGAAAGTGGCATTGAGAAGTGAAAGAATGAGGCCCAACCTGACGATGGCATGTCAGCTGCATTCCTAAGTGACGTGAGACAAAGCCGACAGCTTTCACCTTCTGCGGGACGGTTAATCATTATTACATGCAGCCCATGCGCTAGCCTCTCTTCCTGCGCGGGTTGCGCGTTACTGCGCATTGTTAGCAGATGCTGAGCATTGTTAGCATGTCGTCGCTGCTCTTCCTGTCGGGGGGAAGCGGCTCCAGAGCAGCAGCGTGAGGCGGGGCTGAGTACATCTGCAGGAGCTCCGCTTCCTTGGGAGACTCAAACAGGCCGTGGTTTCCTGTCCGTCAGGATGGGGGGGGGGGGGGGGTACACAAACAGGGGTGACACCTGGGGATCTGCCTTCCTGTCGCCCGGCGGGGCGTCTTGGCGTGGGGGGAGCGGGGGTCCCAGACCAGGCCCCCGCTCTTTGTCCTGTGTTTTGGGAAGGCTATGAATGGAGGACACGTGACTCCTTTCCTCCTGTCCCGCTCCCGTCCGCTCGTGACCCACGCCAGCCGCCCCCGCAGCAGAGGGAGTTGGACACTGTGAAACGGACACTGATGGCAGCACAATGAGAGGCTGTGTGCTGATATGGGAGGAGGAGGGAAAACTGACGGGGGGGGGCAGGAGGAGAGCTGCGCTGCTATCACACAGAGCGGGTCTGTGATGACCACAGCTTTATTATTAACAGATAGGGCAGGCACATCTCAGCGCAATTTCACAACTGCATCCAAAATTCACGGAAGTGTGAGAGATACGAAATAAAGGGAGTAAGATTAAAAATAACAGAAACTGGTAAAGCATTCCTCTTGCATGTTTGAGGAGGTAAAGTTTAACAGTCTGCAGCACTGAGACCAAAGCCTCAGTGCCTCTGGGCCCCCTCCTCGTCTCTGAATGAGCAGGCGTGGGGGGTGAGGGGTGGGGGGTTGGAGGGATTCGGGAGGAGGGCGGGGGCGGGCCCCTCAGAGTGCCGCTGGAATGCCTGGCATGCCTGAGGCGTACGCACCGCATTCCTGCCACGCACCCCCGCCAGAGGTGTCAGCCCTCCCGCCGCCGGGTCAGGTCAAGCCTCATTCCTCCGCCTCCGAAAGTGACGGCGGGCGTCTCCTCGCCGGAGCGGACCGCGCCGCTTTCGCGCGTACAGGTCTGATGCTGTCACCCCTGGCCCCCAAGGCCTTCTGCCTGACAGCGACACCCCATCACGAAAGAGTGTTATTTCGGTCACAAAATGTGCTCTGAGAAACAGCCTAAGAATGCGGGGGGTGGTGGTGGGGGGGGGGGGGGGGGGTTCTTTGCTTACCGGCAGAAGCCCGAAAGACAGATGTTATTTACGCCACATTGTTTGCTTCGTAAGAGCAGAATGAGAGGAAACGCAAAGTGGAGCTGCTTTATGTTGGCTATTGTGTCGTGGCTGGTGATTCAGCTTTGGTGGAGTTAATTCCAACACAACGAGCCAACTACTGTAGATACAGTGCTCCAAAAGCTGTTTGAAAAAACCATTTATACACCCTGTTTTGCTTTCTTTTTCCACTCCAGGCGAATTCAAACTGACAACGCAGGCATTCTGGACCATTTTTTTTCGTTGAAAGGTAATTAAAACTGCATTAATAAGGCTACCATGGCGACACTGAAGCAAACAGCTTGATTATCAGTGTGCTCTGGGGAAATGGAAAAAAAAAAAGGCAGGAGCAAGAAGCTTTAACTACTCGTTGCATTCCATTACATAATATCTCGAGCAACAATAAGAGACTTACAGTCAGTAGATTATAGCAAATTATATGGCTAACCATCACTAGGCAAAGTATTTCGTGGGTACAGATTCATGTGTGTGCACACATTCAAGAACACAAGTCTGGCTTCTGTGACATTACCATGTAGAATAACACTGTTTTTGCTGTGAAATTGCTGTGCCCAGACAAGCCCGTGGAGCCTCTTCCAAACAACATTCAATGTCACAGAAATTTAGCGCAAGAGCTTTCGCATGACACTAACACTGAATCTGCATCATAGCAACATGTCATGCCAAGCAACGGTCAGGAATGAACCTAAGAGAAACGGTTAATCATGTTCATCTTAAATGCCTTTTAAGATTTTATCTGTTATCTCAGCAGCAGCAGCAACTGACATACCAGTACTTGGGCAAATCTTAAATGGTTGAGCCAAAAAAGGGGGGGGGGCGATCTCACACGAAATGACAACAACAAAACCAAACCAGTTTTGTGGAGTCTATATGCCTACACAAAACTGTCAAAAATGTGCAGCATTGTGCAAAATTAACCCTCAGGATGTTATAGGCACCCTGAACTGCCACACCATCTCCATCTCAGCTTTACAGAAAGCCTCACTGCCTGTCAGCAGGTATCACAAAAGCTGGGATCTGTTACTGGGATGTGTAAGGTAATGGCTTTGTCTGCCACAAGAATTAACACTGCAATATTTCCCATGCCAGCTAGTTCCTTCTCGTCTTCCCTG
Organism: Megalops cyprinoides; assembly: GCF_013368585.1. NCBI lineage: Eukaryota > Metazoa > Chordata > Actinopteri > Elopiformes > Megalopidae > Megalops > Megalops cyprinoides. Next base: position 44,969,202 of record NC_050585.1, on the reverse strand, counting down.
GAGACCAGTGTACTTTGCCCCAATGTTAGGCATTACTATCAGATAAGAGCATGTTTCGGAGAATGTGTGTAGTCATGCCGACCGCTGCTAGGCATGCTTTACACCTACGAACGTCAACCGCTGAGTTCTGTTTGCAAACATGGTTTTTGGTGAAAGACCCTCATGTTTTCCCCAAAACAGTGCCCTTTCAGGAACAAAAGCCCTGTAACCCATGACGACAGAGGTGGCTACTACTGCCACATAGCCCTCCTCGGCCTTGTCTGTTGCAAAAGTGGTAAGTTAGCGCTGAAGGTTCGGAGATAAGGGCATTATGGTTTGAGAGCGTAGCACAAGGCGAGCCGTGGGTGACCGTGCCTGGCCCGAGACGCGAGAGTCGGGATTACAGTGAAAACACCGCCGAGGAGCTTCCCGGCTTCAATTTCACGCTCATTCTCCCCTTCAAAACCGCTGCACTAACTTGTTTTCCTTTATCTGAACCTTCGGGATTTTATTTAGCTCTACAAAGGGTGCTTTCAAGATCCTGGGGTCAGGGGGAGGTCGTGTTTACTCCGAGGGTTTCGTCACATTCCCCGCGTTATTTTATTTCTCTCTCTCTCTGAGGAGGAGGAGGAGGGGCTCTGATCCAGCTCCGGCCCCTGCCTGTTTGACTGCCTACAAGCCTATGTTCCCTCCCGACCGCTATGCTCAGCTACCGAACAGCGTCTGGTAGTCCCGTCGCATAATTACTATCCACTATCCACTAACTTTCTCTGCCATTGTCCCGCGAAGATGAAATGAATTTCATGGAATACTTCATCTGTTCTGCCGAGTCCTTCTCTGTCTTCGAGAAACATCTGAAGACACAGCTCTTCCGCCCTCACCTGAGCACCTGAAACACTACCTCCAAAAGGGATTTTTCATGTCTCAAAACTGTTTTCCTATTAAAAAAATAGAAAATGTAATCTAATAGTTTAATGCACTCGGTATCTCAACCAGCTATTTTGTACCTTGTCTAGCCAACCATTGAAACCTGGTCATGCAGTTCTTCTAATGTTGTTGTTATAGTTTTTTTTTGCTTGTATTGTACTCTGCCTCACTTGTAAGTCTCTTTGGATAAAAGCATCTGCCAAATTAATAAATTTAAATGTAAAGGTAAAATTCAGAACATTCTGGAACAGGAGGCATGGCTGTGAGGCATGGCTATTGGAGTTCCCGTTACAAACGATTTCCACACCAGGACGCTGAGTGAGTCTGTCACGCGTCACACAAGCGCTTGGGTCAGGCCCTGCGTGTAGCATGACCCTCTCCCTAAATCACGACGCAGGGGTCAGGCAGATGACACACTGGCACGGGCTGGGGCCGGGGCCGGGGCCGGGACTCCAGCCATTGGGTGGAGCAGGCAACAGCATTCATCACTGGTCATTCATCTATACATGAGCACAACAGAGGCAGCGGAGTGAACATTCAGGTAGCCTGTGAGTCAATGGGCCGCCAAGAATCATTTGCATGCCAATGGAGTCCATGCTGAGACGGCAATCAAACCAAAAGCTTTGTCTTTCGCTGATTTAGAGGCCCCGTGAGTGATGGTGAATCATGATATGCTAATCTCTCAGAGGGACTGGACAGCGCCTGCAGCCATGTTCAGCTGTGAGCAGTCTGGACGAGGCGTGACTCAGCCAAAACCACAGCCCAACAAACAGCAGCACTGCGGCAAGGGCCCTTTGCCGTCCATTATTCATGCAAGTAAATTATGAATCGAGCATTACTCCACGACTGCAAACTGCATCTGTCGTGTATCTGTCTTGCGTCTCCTCTACCCCATATTTCATCGGTACAGTTCAGCGAGACACTTTTGGGCCTGCCAAAAACAAAATGGCAAATGATCTTCTGGGGAACTGGCAAAGGTGCAGTGATGTATACAGTGGATCCTGATAATGGATGAAGGCCAGTGTTGCTGTGTGTGTGTTTTTTTTTTATTCACTTACAATATCACAATGCTGTGATGTAAAAAGTGCAAAGTCAACAGTTACAACATACATTAATTAACGCTGAACAGGGTGAAACTGTGACACAGTCTTGGCAACCGTGTAACAGTACTGTACATCTCCTGCTAACTAATGCACAAAGGGCCATCGTGTGGGAGTTCCTCATAGTGAAAAGTTCTTACCAACTTACCAACAGAAGAAAAGTAATGGGATCTTACCAGCCTATATGGGTAGAATCCATGTGTTACATTGGTAGGATATAATATTCCATTTTATTTGGCATTTTACACTTCATACTCCATGTTAATTTTTCTTGCTGATTCTGTTCACTACCTTCACTCACAGGTGAGTGTTGCTTGACAGAAAATGAATTACAGCTATTAAGAAATGGACATTTTTTTCCAGCATAAGAAACAAACTTCCCGAAATATGATTGGGCAAATGCAAGACATTGGTATGGGCAAAGAAATTTTTTCACTGATGCACCCCTAACACGTCTACTGCACTGCCTGGGCTGGCACACCCTTGTCCAAATATGCAATGGACCAGCTCCCAAATACTTCGAGAACCCACCCTGAACGTGGCTGAGTCAATACAGCGATCCTCATATCACACAATGAAAATGAAAAGCATTTTGAACATTTTAAACTATTTTGACTAACGCTGTTTTGAACAGTAACAAGAGCTCTGCAGTGGTTAAGAATGTTGTTGTGGTGCCAGCTCATTCCATTCAATCAGTAGCCCTTTAAAAGCATCTGAAAACTAACATGACACACTACAAAGTTCTCAGTGTTCTCCAGCATGCTTGATTTGCATATCAAGAGCTAGCCTGGTCCGCTATCCAGCAAGTAAGCTCGCTTCAGTTTGTGTAGCACTCATACAGCCTATTAATCATTAGCAATTCACATGGGCATGTTTTTATACTATTTGACACATTGAGCCTTGCAAGCTTGACCTTGTATTCCCAACCACACAGTTTACTATGCCTCTCAAACTCAACACTACATGCTGATCATCTGCAAATCCTAACATGAGAGATTTCAAAGAGGAAGATGGAAGAGACAAAATATTAACTTTCAGAAATACCTGCTAGCAATTCAGATCACTATCTGTATGCATATGATGCAGGATTTTCTTTTGATCATCTCAGAAAAAAACTGTTCATCCTTGAAGATTTATATAAAAGCAAACTACTGTGTCTTCAGTAGGAAAGTGAAAACTCATTTTTAGCATCTGAAAATGCTGGACAGATGTTTTAAAAAAGAATTTCCCAGATCTGCTCCTGAGGTCTGACTGTGTGCTGGCTCCAGTTCACATGCCCAGTAATTAGGTTTGATGAGCTATGAAATTAAATACTGACCTGGATCTTAAGTTGAACAACAAGCACTTACTTTGTGACAGATGTGGATTATTTAAAATGTGTTTGTTCAAACAGATGGACCAGAGCAAAGGCGTTTTTGTAAGCTGTTTCTACTCAGCTGAGCCCTTTAAACAAATTAGTAATATTGACAGGTATTCATCGCTTATTGAATAAGAGCAATTAGTTGTTCAATGAGGCTTAAGACAAGCAACTGAACAACTAATGAAGCTTAAAGGAAACAGCTGAACCAAATTTGTTCAAGGTGAAGATATCTGCAAAAATATTTTGAATAAACAAATTTCGCTTCATAAGCTCTTTCCACTTACAAGGGCTCATTTCTTTCACAGCAAATCTGTATCAGCTCAAAAGAGAAGCCATCAAACAGAGATCAGTAAATGGTCAACAGCTGTGACATAAAGACATGAGAATGAAAATCAACATACACAGTGGGTCCCCAGAGCCAGTGTTATAATGCTGCTTTGAGACTCTAGTGCTACATTTGGCCTCTGTGGTTACCCCGATATCAAGAATGTAATCTACACATAAATTTCTGAGATAATCTGAAGGGGGAATATCAAAGCTGAGTTGGTTGCTTGGATTTGCCAGTGTTAAAATTAAAATGTATTTATAAAAAAAAAAAAAAACAGAAACCATGGGGGTCCTGAGACACCGCATTTTATTGTCTTAACTGGTTTAACGCCTATATGAAATACCCAATACTGACAAGTTACATACCAGATCAACTCTTCATAATTCTATAAGTGTATGCCTGCAATCCAAAATGTTGTACATAAGACTGTGCATAATTTGAACTGTGTGAACAAGCATTGTGCTGAAACACAAATCTCCTCTACGGGTTCTAGTGGAAAGATCTGAGAGTGATGAAACTATGTGATTGAGCTTAAGCAGTCCTTCAGTGTCCTGAATTGTGACATATTCCGTAACTTTACATGTGATCAACATTTAATAATGCGGGGCTCTAACTGTTAAGACATCACAGTGTCATTCTGTGAGACTGGAGATCATGAGGTTTTCTCCACTACATATTTGCCTGGTGCATGGGTATGTACACATGTGTGTATGGGTGTGTGTGCGTATGTATTACCTCCAAAGCAGCAAAATGCTATAGCCCGCTGAGTCCTATTCACTACAGACAAACAAACAGTGGATCAGTGCTCAAAGAGGCTTTCGAACCTACATCACTATGGATGGTTAACCTATTGTACTTAAATGCTTACACCACAAAACTGTGTACCATTTGCATAAATTATGAGAGATGCCAGCACAAAGGGAAGAAAAACAAAAAATGCCAGGGTTTCAGGGCTCTGAGGAGCCAAAATCAGAATCACACGGCAGAGTTCAGCTCCATTTCAGCTCTGGCCAGCAGAAAAGACTGCTGACTACTCGGGTATGAGGAGGCAAAAAAAACTGAAAAAAGCATCTGTCCCTGAAAAATCAAATCACATGAGCATGACATGAATCACTGAAAGCTTATTCCAAAACTCTCCTCCACAGAAATTGAACATCAACAGCTCAATTATTCTTGCAAAACAGGAGTTGATTCTGGTTTATTTTGAGAGGCTGCACCCAAACTGAAGACATACCTGTTTTCTAGAAAAATTATCCATGGCTGTCAAGACTCCGTGAGCTCTCACTCGTTCAAGAACATTGTGTAGCAACAGCTTCAGAATACTTTGCAGAACTATACACCAAGCTAACCACTAAAAATTCAAGTAAGCATTACTGTTTGAATGAAATGGAAAAAAAATACACAAAACGAAACGACGCTGAAACGTAGGTATAAAACTTAGTCTGGCCAATGTAGTTGTGACAAAAACTGTGACAAAGAAATGAAAAGAACTCAGTTGCCTCTCAAAGAAAACCATGCTTTCTCTGCGCAAAGCTATCAAAGTCTCGTGTTCGCAATGTAAATAGTCTCTTCAAACTCTTTTTCCCCTCCGCTTTAATCCTGTGTGTAGTATAACCTGGGAACGCCATTCCTAAAAGAGGGGCTGACCTGCGCTGTAGGCTGAGCTGCCATAACTGAACCCATGTGCTTACGGAAGGGTTCAGCGCGACACTGCTTGGCAACGGGATTTAACATGCTGCACAAGAACTGCGGCTAACATGGAAAATGGCAACGAATCCACGGCTGTAAATAGTCTACGCAGCCTATTCCAACTGTCCTGAAATGGCCTGAGCTTTTACAAGTCAAACATGGACAGAAATCGCTGGACTTCTCGAGTTCCTGTCCGCTTTTAATCTTCCACGCGTCTCCTGTCGGCACTACTGCATTTTAGTCCTAACAGCGCACGGTCCACACTGAGCTATTACGAAATTCAAAAACGGGAAACTTTCCCAACATTGTTTGTAGTTTTGCGATCGGGTCAGTTGGATGCAACACGCTGCTTTCTTTCGACGAAGCAAAATCTGTTGCAACCACATCTGGATCTGTACGGAAGCTTAACGTCTAATAGGCGACTTTCACCTCCGAAACCGCTGGCTGTGTGTGCACGTTAAAACAAGATGCTGCTTGCCAACAGCACCCAGCATGCAACACGGTCTCGGGAGCCGGAGGGGATACTAACCTAGCTATAAATCCTTCAGCGCACATGCAAGACATATCTGTCTCCAATGACAAATCCATGAGAACAGCGAATACCAAAAGCCGACTGATCGTGTTCCTGTATCTAACCGGCAGGCTAATTGGCTGCACATGCTAGCTAGCTATCTAAGACGCGAGAACAACTTTCTCACCACACCCTTTCTCATTTATTTCGAGTCCCATCAAAGGCAGCTAGCTAGATAACCATATTATGTTCACAACGAGGGAAAAAAAACATTGCTCATTTACTCGACTACCGTTAACTGCTGTAGTTGGCTAATAACTTCGCTAACTAGACTAACCATCTTACTAGATGCGCAGTCTGACGTTGTGTGGTCACCTAAGACTCGTAGTGCCCCGTGTCCTGAGTCAGGTTAAACTAACGTTAAAACAACTACTGGCAAACCAGCTAATACCAAATTAACTTACTTGCACAAAACCAATGCAGTGAAACTCAGTCCTGGTTTCTATTTTATTGCCATGCTGAGCTATTTGTGGCGAATTAATAATAAAAGGCGAAGATCTCACTTAGTTCATTAAGCAACCATTAACCAATTAAGTCTAACGTTAGTTACTCTGGTCACAGTGACCAACTCGCTCTCTTGACAAGTGTCTAGCTAGCTGTCAGCTTTCCACCTAAGAAAACTAACTAGTCTGACCAATATTAGCTGGTTGCAGACTCATATATACCCATCTAATTATATTCACAGAAGTGCAACCAAAATACAGACAGCTAGTGCACAGCCCAAAGATAATTTAATTTGTTTAAATATCAATATTGAACCAGCTTACTGGGTATCATACCTGCTGCTGCACAACTAAGCAAATAATTCAGAAAGCAAGGTGTCAGATTTTGATTTCAAGGCGATCACCACCTAAAAAAAATGAATTACCTCTGCGGTCCGTAGTGAAGGTGGTTTTTTCAAAGCTTGTTTGAATGAGATATCCATGAAGGAAGTCATTGTCTGTCATGTAGCTAGCGACTCCTTGGTGTTCTGATTTAACAAAAAAAAATCAATGCGAAGATTTCCTCAGCCACAGCTGCAGTCGCCACTTCTCACTGCTGCTAATCTCCCATCCGGGTGGCCCTTTCCCACGTCCCAGCATGGATTCACAGATTCCCCGTTTCCCTGCACAATCCTCGGTAGCCCAGCCAGCTAGCTAGCTACACCCTGAACATTCAATGAAGCGTAGATCCAGGGGTCGCTGCTAATAGTTGAAAAGTCATTCATTTCGCAGAACTCCGTCCACCTCCTACTGCTTACACACAGTTGCGTCCTTTGAGGAGAACTACTGCTGAAACAGGCAGGCAGGTCAATTCGCCAGGCGGTTCAACTGCAAATGGGAAAAGTTCAGGTTTGGTCTCCTTCAGTGCTTAATCCATAGCCGGAGATCACGGTTCCATCCTCAGGCGTACATACGCATTCGTCTTTTGTTATCCTCTGTAGTTATGCTAAAAACCAGAATACCTGATGACCAGCTAGCTAGCAAACTCTGAACGGGCATTGCTAAGTGTTCAGCAATGCTGTAAAACAGAAAGTGCTGGCTAACATTACTAATTGCCACTTTCCCGAGTTTGAAATATATCACCAAGCTAGCAACCAGCGTTTTCTCTTCCTAACTTGCTAGCTCACTAGCTAGTTTGCAAGTTACCTAGTTAACTAAAACACAAGCAACTTGCTCGCTAGCGAAATGGCTTGCTAACTAGCGCCAACTTACAGCCTAGTTTGTCTCGAACTAATCACGTTTGTTGCTGCTATGAAAATATGTTCCGTTGTTCTCCAAAACAAGCTGAATAACTAGAAAAACGTAACCCTCCGTTCCATGGGAAAATACAAGCTTCGATGAGTAAAAAATTCCAGGCACCTAGTTAGCGCAATACATTTCTTCATAGTTGTGTGTAAAGTTAGCGAGGGAGCTAACTAGCTGGAGAGTTTTCACCAGCGGGCACTGTTTCGCTCTGGTTTCCTCCCCGACAGTGCGCAATTCCACTCCCATGGAATTACGATCCAAGTCCTAAATATCGCGAGAAGCACAGTTTACAGTGACCGATGAAAATTGTAAAATTGAATATGTGCCTCGAGTCAGATTGTGAAGCAGTAAAGATACAACACTACATGTTGATAAATTGCTTTTACTAGACAATAAAAGTTAATACATCTATTTCGCAAAATCACGGGGTTCGTCATTCTACCAGTCGTTTCACTTTGGAATAATTGACAAAACATCTAAAGCTCAATGCGTTGCAGCAAGGGAGCACAGCAGTCATCGGTTCTGGACGGCCTGAAACTAATGTAGCACAAGAAAACTACTTTCAGGATGCAGAACCCAAACCAATTGTTAGTTTCTGTTCTGTGGTCCCTCTTTGCGAAATCACTGGCACGTCTTTGATAAAAGACAGAAAAATGTATGGTGAAAATTACGTTTCATAGATTGTAGAATTTAAAAATGTGAAATTTGTTCGGATAGAGAAGAACTGTTGTGCCTTCAGTGTTATGATACAGATTTGTAGGTAAGGAAAAACTTCGGGATTAAACATCAGGCAAATGCAATATGAGAAAATGAGATATATTTTAATTTTTCATTATTAGGCGTGTGCTCCTTGTGCAAAACGCGCAAGGGCAGAATACACTCCTGAATTATGCGTGTGACAGAGAGATAGGACAAACATCCCAAGATCTCTGGAGATAGCATTATTGCTGTAGACGGTTTAGCCATAACATGACAAAATGTCAATTTCAGTGATTCTGGAGCCTAACAGGGTAAATACGTAAATGACAGCATTCTTACCCCAGGACTGTTTGTGTGGAAATTGGTCTCAGGTATAAAAAAACGATGTACCCAGGATGGATTTCCACTGTCCTTCCTTTCTTTATGTACATTTTATTTATAACTGCAACAGAATTCTGCTTTTCCTGTGCAATTGTGTATGGTATAAACAGCCTGCATCTGCTGTCTATATTTGAGATGCAAGAGGTTGTAGGTTGTGATTGTTACAGATGCACACACACACACACACACACATCTGTATACATATTTACAAACATTACAAACACAAGCCATCCTTATCAAACTTGAAGTCAGCTGATAACATTCGCTGCAGTTGTTGCCTGTTATTCCCAACTCCCCATATTGTTCCAGTATTGATATGTTGCCGCCATCTGCAGATGATAAATCACCCTCTTGAACACATGCTGAAATATGTAACATTGGCATTTTTATTGCACAACATTCCCATAAAATTGGGAAAGGATAATTGAGGAAAACAATGCATATTTAAGGACATTATGTACAAATAAATGAAAACAAACTGAAAACAATATATACAGTTGACGTTAACCTGGTACACTCCATACTAAATAATTTAACTGTATCTATAAAGAGAAATATAGATATAAATACATAATTTAAAAGAGAAATAATCTAACATTTTTTTTAAAAAATGCAATGATTTACTTCCCGTGGTAGCCAAGCATGTCTAAAAAGTAATTTTAGCCTGCAAAATAAATTCTCTAAGGACATCTCATTCTTACGTGCCATTTTCACGTCAATTAAGACTCGGACTCATGACGTTACCTTCAGACAAAACAACTGTAAAAATCAAACACAACGCACCTATGCCGTGGATGGTAGAAATGTTTGTAAAAATAAACCTGCCATTTAGATTTGTCCTTTGCGGTGTTCCACTTTTTTTTAATAAAAAATCAAAGCATTTTGTTTGTGATTCCAAATGATTTCCCCCCCTCAGAATTGTACAAAGATAACTGATAAACATGTTGTTGTGATTAGCAATTATAGTGATTAACTATTTCCTCTTCAAGCACGTGTTACGATAGTAAACATGGTATGAGTGACAAAGCTATAAAAATCGAAACGACCGAAAAAATACTTCAGCATATAGGTGTGAAAATGTGGCAGTTTTTCCAATGATACTGCAAAGAAACAGGTTGCACTGTGATATACTCATTAAGTATTACACTACTGGTATAAAATATTGTGCCTTTAAAAGTCAGAGAAATGGGAGTTAATTTTTAAATGATTAAAATGTTAGAATCCCTTTTTCTACAGAGCACAGCATTGTTTTTTGTTTTCTGTTTTGAAAAGAAAGTCAAAATGGGTCATTCCATGTAAAGTCAACATACGCACATATGTATGGCCACAGTTAATATCAGTTTGGTTGATGTCCTAGACTGCTTTATGACACTTGTCACAGGTTTCAGCTGTATGCTTCATGAACCCCCTACCTATTATCTCAAATTTTGCCCACATGAGAATATGATTGAAAAATGTCACATTTGTATCTTAAAATATTTCTGAGATAAAATCAAATAAAATAGTTCTTATATCATTGGTGTGCTTACACACATTTCATTTAAGACTTTGTAACTTTTGATCCATGCATAATGTATACACAATCTTGTCATAATAAAGGTGTTTGCAGACTCACTATATTAGTGACCAGTGATGTTTGCTGGGAGTTTATGCTTGTATATGTGTACGTACATATATACATACATATAGTTTACTATCATAGGAGAGACGGGCAGAACAAAATGTCCAACAAGTACTTTGATAAACTTTAAATAAGTAAAAATATTTTAACGCATAAATGTGACATTTTTCCACACAAGATACACATGTCAGAGGGTCACGCCTAAAGCCAGGCTGATTTCACATGGAATGACCCAGATATTTCCCTTTTAAGCAAAATAAGGCAGCTAAACAAACTGCAGTGACAAACGCCCACTAGAGGTCTGAGGTAGTACTGCACCTGCGAGACTGAAGAATGTTACAAAGCTACCATGTGCTTTATAAGAATGAATAACTGGTACTGATTGTAACTTATTTGGATATTCATTGAAAAATTGATATTCATATTTAGTGGAAAAAACAGTTCAGTAATTAATTATTTTGTTAATAAAACACTGTGAACCAATGAGACACCTTGGGGCCAGGATAATAAAAGCAAATGTTTCAAACACAAAAATAGTAAAAATATAACTGGCATGAGCAAGAGCTTGTTTCTGACATTTAATATGAGCCAAACAACTCCTCTTTCTTTTGCTGTGGTGCATTTCCTTTGTTTCCTATAAATAAAAACACAGATTAAAGTACAATGTAGTAATACAGCAAAATATGATTTAGTATCATTGTTTACTTATTCGTGATCGAAAGAAAAGTGCTGCTTGCAACTCCTCTTTGGCATTGTCCGTCTCAGAAAAAAAGAAAAGAAAAAAAAACGAAGAAACGAGAAAAAGAAGTGTAAAAATATGCTCCAGATGCAAAACAACAGTAAAACATTCAAATAAATGAGAACATTCTCCTCGTGTGGGAAGGCATGGAGTATCTCCACCAATCCTCAGTCTTTACAGAGGGAGACAGCGAGCGTCTCTATCCACCCTTGTGGCACCGCCTCCCCCCCCATAGCCGGGCCCCGTGGCCGCTGATCTGGGATCAGCTGTGAGTCTGTGAGCTGCATCAGCGCGTGTGCCGAGGGCCAGCGGGGCGGGGACAGGTCTGGCACACTCGGTCTGAGTCAGTGCTGTTTTTGTGCCATTCCTATGGTTCCAGACAAAATAGTTTCCACCGCTGCCTTTTTGGCCACCTACAGCAGGATCTGGGCCACATATGGGGAGTGCGTGCTCGCTATCGCCGCCAACAGAGGGAGATCGCTGGACTCGATCCTGGAAAGTTAAAACACAGAACACGTTCAGCATGGGTTTTACTGATCTGTGGAAAAACTGTGCCACACACACACACACACACACACATATGTGCGCACGCAGCAAGTGTGACTGTCACCGCCGTGCTGAGTGTCACTACGCTGTTATTCCAGGAGAACAAATATTATGAGCGAAACCCTCACAACCGCCTCAGCTAATACCTGGAAACGCCTGGGCTGAGGTCACCACAGAGCCCATCTGAGATAATACACTTTCCACGAAACGCAGCGGCACGCAACATTTAGAGGCAATGTCTGATCTTCTAAATATGCCATTCATTCAGGTCACATAAACCAGGGTTCTGTTTCATGGGAGGGGGGATTTCCTTGGCTCGGTTTCAACAATTCAGAGGGCTTCTTCCTCTCTTAGACAATGGTTTTGCCCTGCCACTCTATGAATGCAACGCACACGGTCTCCACGCGCACTGGAAAATGCAGTGACTTAAAGTGAGCTTTTCCAAGCTACATGACTGGCAAAACATCATGGCGGCTGGGAAAACCTGGCTAACACAACAGTGCAACATCAAACGCTGAAGCATATGCTACCGAAAAGCAGGAGAGGAGATTTCTTACCCCAGGACCATTCCCAGCTCTTTGACGTGCACTCTGGCCTGACCCCTCAGGTACTCCGCCAGCATTTTGCTCTTGAAATACAGTTCCTGGAGCCGGTCTTCTAGGTGCATAATGCACTGTGGAAGGAGAGACGGGTCAGCTTTACAGAAGGAGCACTGTCCATTCCCACAATGCACCGCTTTCACACAAATCACTGGCGTAGACATGGCTCCAGAACTGGCCTGTTACGATACTCAGATATGATCATGTTTCCCCTCAGAGCATATTTAGAGAGTGCATCCTGAAGTAAAATTTTTTTTTGTGTATACTCTGTGTGGACCTCTTAAGAGCTGCATGCATTAAAAAAAACAGGAAGACAGGAGAAATCACTTGACTTAAATAACTTAAGTTCAGGAAGAAGGACCACACCTCATCTCCTCCCCTAGAGCAATCAGCACTAACATAAATCAGAACAACTGACCTGTTTACAGTTCATAAAGGGCACTGCGTGTAGGCGTGGTCCGTGACTCATAAACCACAGAGCATAAAAGGCTGCTTGAACTCCTCCACTAGGACTGCATTCTGTAAAAATCTTTTAAAACAGTGACACAGGAGGAGGAACTCACAAAATTCGGGGAGAGGTTGAGTTTGTAGAGCTGATAGGTCGAATGGAGAAGGCTGGATACCAGGTTGGACACCAGGACCTCCTTGCCCAGTTTGTTTTCAGTGGCTCTCCTCTGGCTGCTGGCTACCTGCACCATCCACTTGTCTGTGTCTGCTATAATGCAGACGGCCTCTGCTATGGGCTCATCCAAAACCGGATGCTGTGAGGAGAAATAAGCAAAAGTGATTGCTGCCATTCAGTCTTACATGATGCATGTACATCGGTCTCCTGATAATCTTAACCCCCCACCCAAGCATATTAAAATGGCAATTCTAACGCAGTCCGCTAAGATGTATCTGTCTTAGCTTACATTGTCTGTCTCGTCTTTTTGACAGTGACATTTGGTAAATACATGAGAGGCCAATGACCAAAATTACTGCAAACGGTTTAGCCAATTATTGTGTGGCTATATTTAATTGTGTTTAAATCAAGCTCAATGGTGCATATGTGTAATGATTCAGACCTCAGGGTCATTCCGCTTATCCCTGTAAGAAAGCCCAAAAAGGGCCAAACTCTTGGTGCTGTATAGGTAGGAGGTGGCTGATGGCACACCTGCCATTACATTTCATTTGGTTAGCAGATGCTTTTATCCACAGTGACTTGCATAACTCACGTACCATCCATAACTGAATATTTGCTTTATATGGATTAATTGCTTGGTGCAAGGGTACAGCAACAGTGTCCCACCTGCAAATCTACAACATACCCCACCTCAAACCTGCAGCTTCTGGCCAATGAATGCTTCACCTGACTCCTATTTCACATTAGCTTTGTATTGCAATTGCATGCATTATAATTACAATTGCTCTAGATAAAATGCTAATGCTAATAATACTAATGCTAACCCGAAAAAAATCTATGCATGTGATTTTGCACAAGCTGACGACAGTTTCTGAGATGAAAAAGGGGGTTTTACCTGTACGGCATGCGCCAAATCCGCCATCAGGCACTGCCGAAGCCGCTCGTCGCTGGGCATGCCGTGCAGAACAAAGTCGGGCACATACGTCGGACAGTACCCGCCGAACAGAGACCTCCCGAAGTTGGCGATGCTCGGTTTGGAGTAATTTTCAACCAGCTTTGCCCTAGAAACACAGAAAAGCAAACCGGAGGCCTCTGATTTAGTTCTGCCATAAAATGCCTGTAGTCTGGAAGTGCACTGCACTTGTAGTAGTTTTGGATACTCTGTGCCAATACTGGCTGTTGATTTGTACACAAATGCAATGGGGTTGTGGGGTTTGGCGCTCACCCTGGGAAGGGGACCTCCACCTCATCCAGCCACTCCTCCTGCTCCTCCCGGCAGTACCGCCCGTCCGGCCGGTGCAGCTCCTGCCCCGCGTCCTCGCTCTCGCTATCCCCCAGGGCGCTGTCTGAGCTCTCGTTCCGGGGGAACTCCCACTCGTTGGGGGCGGGGACCTTCTTGAGGTCCGCCTTGTCCCCCTGTGGGATGGGAACGGAGATCACGATGCCCTTGTCCTGCTCGGCAGAACACCGCCCGCACAAGCCATCGCTCGCCGTGTCCGTCGAGCTGCAGCGACACCTGCCGCCGCCCGGGTCCCCCTGCACCCCCTCGCTCTCGGGGGCGGCCTCCCGCCTGGAGGCGCCTGAGGGATCCAGCAGCTCCTCCTTCGATTTGTCCGCGCTGCTCGCCTCCTGTTTTTTTGACACATCGTCAATAGTCCTGGTCTCCACCGGGTTGTCGTCGCTGAAGTACTCGTCGAACAAGTCCATGCACTCCTCCGGGGTGGAATTCCATTTGGGCATCTTGCTGGAGACTCGTAGCAGGGTCTCCTTGCCCTCGTTGGTCTTGCTTTGGTCCTCTAGTGTCGTCTTCGACTCACATTTTGGCTCGGTGCTGCCCTCCTGCTGCTGCAGGTGTTTCTTGTGCTTCTTGATTTGTTCCTCCACCTTTTGCCTCCTGCTCTCCGTGTCCGAGTCCGGGGACATGGAGTCCCCAATAAGGAAAGTCACTTTGGAGGCGGGCTGCTCGTCGTCCAGGAACGGGCCGGCCAGCTTCTTGTCCGGGGGCTTCTTCTCCAGCGGTATCCCCGAGGAGCGGAAGACTTTGATCGGGTGGCTCCCGCAGTCGGGAGCCTCCTCACTGGCCACGGAGTCCAGATCCGCCTCCAGCTCCACCTCCAGCACCGAGCCCTGGTCCCTGGAGGACGCCGACCCCACGCACACCACTGTCTCCAGCTTGGCGTCCAGGCAGTGGCTGCTGGCCTTCTCCTTGTAGGCCGGCAAGTCGCTGACGTCCTCGGTGCGGATGACGGGCAGCGCGCCGGGGTTGAAGAGGGCCTGCAGGGCACTGCCCTTAGGGCCCTGGCCGCCGTCGGCCTCGGGGTCCGGGCATGGCTCGTCCCGGCAGCTGCCGTCGGAGGGGTAGTCGTCCTCGGCGGCGACCCCCTGCGACAGGTAGTCGTCACGGGGCTTGTGCATGGTGACCAGCACATAGTCGGACTCCTCCACCTCGCCACGCCGGAGTGAGGTGGTGATGAGCGAGCCCGGCATGACGATGGCCTCGTCCTCCGCGCTCTCCAGCAGGTGCGTCTCCAGCAGCTCCGAGCAGCGGATGAAGTAGGTGAGGACGTAGAGGAGCCTCTGCACCAGCTCCTGCCTCTTCCCCACCACCACTGTCCGGGAGAGCCGCACCGGTGAGCTGATCGCCCCGTACAGGTCACCTGCACAGAGGGACAGAGTCTTAGCCAGCAGCTCACAAAGTGTTTTAGACAGAGTCTCAGTCAGAGGTCACAGCCAGTCTTAGCCAAAGTCTTAGTCACAGACCGAATCTCAAACAGAGTCTTACACGGTGTCTCAGTCTCAGACAAAGTCTTACCCAGAGTCTTAAACAGAGCCTGAAGCCAGAGTTCACAAACAGTTCACAAACCCTTGGGCTGCATGTTCACTGGTATACTTATGGCACACACACTCGGGTGCACACACACATACACACACAAACAGACCTACAAACACTGCAGGTAAACATTGTGTACCTTTCTGACAAATTGTGCAAACTTGAAATCTTTTCTGTATGGTGGCAGTTTGTGTTTAGCCATACCATAAACAGCAGTCGTAGCACACTACCTAGCATATAGGAAACCTTTTGGTCCTCAGGATTTTTAAGTAGCTAATGAATTGTAATAGTGGCGAATCTGCAAAAAAAAGAACTACCTTGCTTAGACTTGTGCCATAGTGTTATAAGATGTCATGCATAAATGAAAAAAGAACCACATGCTACTGAGTGTACTTTGGAAGTTTGTAATGCATGTCTTTGCTGACAGTAGAGCAGTGTGTGTCTTCATTTAATTTAATGGCAAAGTGGCCTACCAATTGTAGTAAAATTATGTCCCCACTCTGGCATATGCACACACAAGGTGTAGACATTCTTAAATTTTAGTTACTAGTATGTCCTTGTTAATACACCATTAATATAATTTGATATGCTATCAAGTACACTTCAACATTTTTTTTAGAAACATATCATTAACACGTTCAACTAAAGTTGAACTATGCTCCGGCTAAGAAATACATCCACTTGCAATATTATTGTTTTCTTTCATAATCATCTCTGTCTTGTGACTATTGTCTCCTATGTCATGTCCACTAGGTGGCAGTGTAAACACAGTTTAAATGTTCTATGTTCCCAGCACCTAGCGTTCATTGATTTCCAGTTCATACAGGTACCATTTGTAAACAGCATATTTTAACAGGTATTAAAGGACTAGCCACATGTATCTATAGTATCTAAGAAGCAAACAGTCATGGGGTGAAATTAAGTGTACCTTGGTTTTACTGAACTGATTCCACAGTGTGTTTTAGGGGTATGTTACAAGGGACTGCCGGAACGTACCCCTCTTTGTTAAGGGCCTTCCTTGCTTTGTTGAGCCCATAGTGGATTGTAATGGCTGTGTTATAGGGCATAGACTGAATGTGCCACACCCTGCTGAGGGTCCTGCTTACCGAGCTGAGCCCACAGCGGGTTGTAGGGATGCGTCTTGGCCAGCATGTCCACGCTCTGGGAAGAGTGCTTCTCCAGGAAGATCTTGATGGGCGGCTGTCCGTTTGGCATCACCGTGGGAACCCAGGCCAGGTGGTGGGTGAGGACAGCGGTGAGGAGCGCTGGAAGGAACCTGGGCACAGGAAGAGAGGTCACATCAGACAACACTATTACTGCCACACTGGGCTGACTGCTGTACGATCTCAATCAGACACCCTGGCTATTAACCGCCATTGAAAGAAATAAAAGGCATTCTCATACACACAGGCAATCATTAAAACGGCTGGCGGATTGCACAACCGTGTTGTTACTGTTATGTTGCCAACTCAACAGTAATCATCGTTCTTTATCTTGTTTTCGATTCTGTTTTATTACCATTTTTTCCATCAATAGCATTCTCTTCCTGTGTGTATGATTCTAATATTGTTTTCATTGCTTGTGATCTATGGTTGGTTATCTCATAAAAACAAAATGTTTTTTAACGGTGATTATCAATTGTGTTGAGCTTTGAGCAAGTGCTCTGTGGATAATTAAACTGTGAAGAATACCGTGCTCAGTAAAATGTCACTGATCTGATCATGTGAGAAATTGGAGGGAAAAACACCACATTCATTTGCTACAAAAACCTGAGTCCTGAGTGCTTACTTCCACTAGTGCTGATGGCAAATTTCATCTCATTCAAGTAGCAGACACAGATACAGATACAGAGACAGAGACACAGAGACAGAGACAGAGACAGATACAGAGACAGAGACAGAGACAGACACAGATACAGATACAGAGACAGAGACACAGAGACAGATACAGAGACAGAGACAGAGACAGACACAGATACAGAGACACAGAGAGAGACACAGAGACAGAGATAGTGACACAGAGACAGAGATAGTGACACAGAGACAGAGACAGAGACACAGATAGAGACACAGACACAGAGATAGAGACACAGAGACAGAGATAGTGACACAGAGACAGAGACACAGAGAGACAGAGACACAGACACAGACATACAGAGACACAGACATACAGACATAGAGAGACAGAGAGACAGACAGAGACAGAGACACAGACACAGACATACAGACATAGAGACACAGAGACACAGACATACAGACACAGACAGACCGAGACACAGACATGGCAGATGGACAGAGCACTCAACTGATTCTTGGAGGCCTGCTCCATCAGCAGGGCGAGCTCCCTCATGAACTGGCCGCAGAGCTGGTTCTTCTCGGGGGTTCCCGACATCATGGTCAGCCACACAGGCTCGGCCACGCGGGGCATGGTGTAAAGGTTGCAGATGGTCGTCCTGGGGGTGGCAGAGGGGGGAGAGAAACAGCGCACCCATTGTGTCTCGGCCAACAACAAGAGCACAGTTCTCCGGGGCAGCGTGCGAGGGACACCCTGAGCAGACCATTCATCTGCAGGGAAATTCCTCAGGGCCCCGCAGCCGGGCCCCGGTCCAACACTTTACACAGCAGGCAAACAGGGCAGAAAAATATGGCTACTGGGTTCCCCCTCCCAGCGGCGCATACTGCATCGTTTCACCATATACAGAGCTGGAGCATGTGCCGTGCATAGAGTAAAGCAATAATGGTGTGTGAAGCGCCCTCAAAATACATCTTCAAGACACACAAGGATAGCTGTGGTTCATTAGGATGCATTGAATTAAATCCAGTAAAACTGTTTTAACACTGAACACTGAGACGCATGCAGAGCTCACAGACCTACAGATGCCTGCCGGGGCAAAAAAGCTATACACTCTAATACATTTGCTCCTCCAACACGCAGCTGAAGCTTACATTCAAGCCGGGCCGTGAGGGAAAACGCGGCTGCCCTCATTCACAGGGTGAACGTTGGCTGACTGCTGGGA